>NC_087066.1:54704451-54772909 GCF_963678635.1 Symsagittifera roscoffensis
CGCGAACAAGTGCCCCCCTCCATAGCTAATGATGTCAACTCGCTTCCGGACGTCCAAATGGATGCAATGGGACTCCCTCTGACTACTCTGGAAGAGGAAGAGAGAGCGGAAAGACAGAACACATCACGGCACGCACGTGAGAATCTACTCTATTATGACTAAACTCATAATTAGCTTTTTTGGCAAGAATTCGTTCATACAATTAATTAGTCTGTGGAAAAGTGCAAATGAAAGCAATGGCCCGTAAAATTCTTAGTTTTTCTACATGGAAATTTTGTGATCAAAGGAACAAGTCCATTTAAAAAAAATCTTTACGAAGCGAAATCCAATTTAGCGAAAAAGAATTAATATTTTACCAAAATGTTTGCTCTGTGAGCGAAATTTTATTTGTTTTTTGGGTGCATAGCGTATTCCAGATTACCACAAGTTTTAAGGTAGCGCTTTTTCTTTTTTCTAGATAGTTATTCTAATAATCACTCCAAAAATTTTTTTCCCAGTTTTGCATAAGCTTTTGTTATTTGAGCTTGAGAAGGTTCACGCAAACATATGAATTAAAAAATACAACTCATACAACAAAAAAGCATTAATCACAGACGGTTCATGCAATTTTTTTGTTGAAAAAGAAAACGTTCAAGAAAATTGAGTTATTCGACCCCACTTCAGGATTTCGACCCTCTGCCAACCCAAAGGGTCCCCCTTTTGTACTATTTTGAGATATCCATTAAGGCTGACTTACTCTAAAACTTTTCTAAAGGAGCCTTTGGCGCCAAAATATACTATTTTTGAACGCCCTTTTTGGCCTGTTTTTTTTCAAAAATTTGCCGGCGGCGCAGAAATTTTTGTCTAATTAGGGTCTTTACAATGATCTATGAGAAAATAAAATAAATTTTTAATTTTTTTTTGAAAGTTCGCCCCACCCCCCTCGACACAATCCTAGATGCGCCGCTGCCCCAGCCTCTATGATATACTCTACTGAAAACCTCCATTCCAATACAATAAATTAGCACTAGAGCTAGAGCTTTTATTGAGTATTCTAATTTTGCTGCATTATGATTGGTCAAAAATTCGACTGACTTAATCTTCTTAACAATTTCCACCCTTCTTGGGAAGAGGAGATTTTTAAGTAGATCCAATTTATTTACTGATTTTTGATTTCAACACTCCTAACACTATTTCACAACAAAATCGTTTCAAATTCAAAAAATAAATTAATTTAAGCTCGTTAATGATAGTTATTTATAGCCTATACATGGAGATTTCAAAACACACTTCTCTCAGTCATCTCTCATTTCATCAAAAATTGAACCCATATATGCAATTCTTTTGGTATGGGCAGTTAAAAATTGCCACATTTTGATGACAGTTTGCATTTTTACTGCATTTGGAGTTGAACAGGCGCATACACTTGTGATATATATCAAACGAACAAGTTATTCAAGCTGCAGTTTTCGAATTTGTTTTACCCAAACTGGGTTGACTTTAGGACAAATACTGAGGACAAAAATTGCTCAGAATTTAACAGAAAGTTTCAGAAAGCTTTTTTTGAAAAGCTTAGACCCACAATGAAATCCTTAAAGTGCCTCCTTCCATTTGGTTCATTATGAAGCCAGACAGTGCACTGGATAGGCGCACAATTTTGAGTCTGTATGTCCTGGATTCGATAGACAAGCCTTTAAATATGTTCTAACATGTAAGTGGATTCCACTAACAAAATTTCAGTGGATTCCGCGTACAAATACCTGTAGCGTAAATTTTGTCGGCACTTTTGTTTTGTTGTGGATTCCGTAGCAGTTCGAAGTCAATTGACTCTTTTTGTTTGGTTCATACTGAATTAAAAAAAAAGTGCCTCGTTTTAATTTTTCCATTACGGTCCTAACTTTGCAAAAATAAAGGATGATAAGGTTCAGGTCAAATTCTAGTATCATCATATTTTTTCGTCCAAATTTAACCCAATTAAAAAAAAAGACTTGAAAAAGTGCTTTTTATAAACAAATTTTTGGGATTGCCCTAAGCCAGGATTGTATAAACGTGAACCAAAAAAAAACCATGGAGCTGAATCAAGTGTAACATCAGATTGGCATTTTTAAAACTGTCTATAGAAAAAAAGGCTCCGATCTTATAAATACTGTTTAAAAAGAGATGGTTTACAAACACATGTTTTTAAAACAGCATATAATTTGGGGCTACTTTGAAATACAACTGAGGAAATGAATGTTGTTATGTTGAAATATTGCTGATGCTTTCATCGAGCAGGCTCGTTGAAATTCAAACACAGCTGTTGAAATTAAATTTAAAAAAAGCAATTAAAAATGATTAAAAACCGGAAAATGGCGCGTTGAAATTGAAGGTGTATACTGCAAACAGTCTGATTGAATTGAAACTAGACTATGTTGAAATAAATCAGAAATGTTGAATTTAAAAGCAAAAGTATACTGGAACCTGATCTAAACTACATTTTATTATTTTATATAAATTAGATATTTTACCACTGTAAAATATTTAATATTAACCAATCATAATCATCTAACTAACAAAACCCATTTATTTGTAAGTGCTGAAATTACTTGTAATTTCAGCACCAGAGAGATTTGAATTTAACTTAGAAATTAGTTGCCTCTCCTCGAGAACTTCAGCAGCCGCAATAAAACCAGTTTACTCTAGATCTATTAAACCTAGCAGAGACTATTTAAACACCCTGAAACTAGTAGATATAAGAGTAAGGTTAGGATCGGTATTAGACTAAGAAGTTGCACGAATCTATTCGGCCGAAAATAAGATAGTGTGACGAGCAGACGGTGTACCCTATCCGAAATTACTCTATGAGTTATACACCTCATATATAACTCATCTGATGCGACCATAAGTCTCGAATAAAAACCTTAAAAAACAAATGAGCTTAGAATTAACCAAAAATAGGTTAGAATTAGACAAAACATTTTCAAAATGTTACACGACAATAACTTAATTGAATGGTCTCTACGACTCAATAGATCAGAGCCGCTATTCCGTACAATACGAGAACTATCCGTTATTGGAAAAAGACCTCGGACAAGAGACGACATACGACTACAAAAAAAATTTACCATTTAGTTTCATGGTCGTACGGCAAAAGCCAACACAAACTTTTATATTTAGAATCCTACTAGCAAAGAATTTAGATTTTCATTTGCAAACATGAAATCCTTGAAGAAAATCTTCATTGAATATTACTGGCGCTAAATAAAATTATTATTGTTCAATAACGCTTGATAAAAACATCTCAAATCATTCCTTCCAACTCTGCAGTACTATATAAAACATATTTGAAAAAATATTTATTGAAAAGAAAAGTAAAAATTAGTATCATGACAATAAATTGTTAGTAAAATGTAAATCATCCTGTTGTTCCAGCTTCATCATCTAAACATAACAGCAGTCATAAATCAACTAAACTCACCAAAACTAAAATTTAACAAATTTCAGTTATTTCAAAAAGTTTATCTTAAATTTCATATCCTTTAAACTCAATTGTATTTAATCTTGAACCAGATCATCAAGGCTTTCCTTGCATCTAATTTAATTTTCTCCTTTCTAATTTTAATTCTGATCATCAAGGCTTATCCTTGGATCAAAAAGAACAATTTTGTTCTCCCCCACCCACTTATCAAGTGTCTAACGACCTCAAACGTCGATTCACTACCCAACCTTTTCAAAAGACCCAGGACTAATAGAAATTTTTTAAATACTAAACATTCAAATTAAGCTAAACAGTGAAGAACTTCGGTTATTCATCCTTCACTTGACCCCTCGTTTTATACGACCCAGGATAAATCTTAAATTTTGTAAGTTAAAAATAGTATCGAAAGAACTACTCGCGTTCTAATTATACCTGAACCTTGTGGATCGATATACTATTCTCCAACCCTTGAACACAATCACTACACCTAAGTAAGATTAAGTAAGTTAACACCTTAGCTTAGACTAGCCACGAGAAAGTAAAACTCATTCTTCGGAATTGATATACTTTTCTCTCCAACCCTGAACAAAAGACCCAGGTTAAGCTAACCAAAAAATCGTTAGGACTAACAGTCTAGGAAATTAAAATCACTAAAAATAATTTTGCGTGCATCATCCTAGCCCTTATGTCATTAAAAAAACTAGGGAAAAAACAAACAATCGTAATACACAACTGCAAAATAAATAATCAAAAAAAAGATCTTGTAAAATCACACATACACAAACAGTTGAGTACATTCACACAAAACGACAAACACTAAAAAGAAAAATTCTAAGTAAACAAAGACAAAAATAACACGAAAAAGATTTACAAAACACAGAAATGCATTTTCCGAATCAGAAGTCACTAGTCTAGAAGTACTTTACAAAATAGAAGACACAACAAATAAAAATTATCCAACCCGGGATCCAGTATATTTTCCAAATCAGAAACAACTTCAATTTCATCAAAAAAAGGAAAAAACAGAATAAAAAAGAAATATAAACACAAACCAGTACACCTATACAAATGGAATCAACCAATTAGACATATTAATAAATATATAACAGTTATCCAACAAAAAAATGAGCAGCACTCAAAGTGACGAGAGTCCAGACGAAGAAACAGTTTTTACCTTTGTTATAAATTCACTAAATGATAGAGGAAAACACGAGTTTGCAAAAATTTACTCGTAAATTTGTTTGAACCAGGAATCAGCCCATGCAAATCAGAATTCCCAGATATAAAAATCAAAAGAAAAATTATAGAACATTATTTAAAGGAAATATGTAACCTAACATAAAAATACGGAATCTACACCATAGAAATCAGTACACCAAGAACAGCATATAATAAATATATTATTCACACAGACGATATTGATTTAGATTTTTCAAATGTACTCACAGAATATATCAAAAGCATACAATATCAAAACTCACAGAGAGCAAACTCGATATTCACCAACGAAGTTTTTGCAATAATATATACTTATTTATCTATATTAGAAAGAACAGAAGCTCAAAGTACATCACCAATCCAAACATCGAAACACACAAAATTAAGAAACAAGGTCGCCGCATTCTCAACATTTCTAAACGCAATTTGTGAAAATTTTACCAATAATGATGTTTCACAAAATACTATACACGATTTTCAAAAAATAATAGCATGTTTTTACAATTGATTATTTTACACACAACATCGACTTAATTGAACAAGCAAGAAAAAACTTTAGACCTCACAGTACCAATGACGACGCTGTCATTGCAGAACAATCAGATTACGTTTGGGACCCTGAATGGTCTCACCCACTGTTTCTAAACATCCCAGTTGACCTCTCCAGTCAAGCAATAAATACAATATCTCTTCATCCAGATTATGTAAAAATAAAACCATTAACAATTGATGCAACACCTTTAAAATATAATACATTTTTACCCGACACACAAAATAATAGCTTAAACTCAACAGTAATACATCATGAAAACCTCAATGGAACTAGAAACCTTACACAACAAGATATTCAAACACCATCACACTTCATAAATGAAGAAATAGTCCACACAACAGTAACAACTACACAAAAAATATCTCACCGAGACATCCAAATCTTACAACACCAAAAAATAGAAACACAACAATACCACAAGTAACCTTACAATCAACCGTTAAACCCTCGGTTGCTCCCAAGTATTCACATATGGATTACCATACATATAGACCAATGACAAAACCGTTAAAATCACGAAAAACATTCCCAAGAAGCAATTTTGCAGAAGATAACTATAATTACGCTTATTCATCAAGATCAAATCACCCTCCTCGAATAAATAACAACCACGTATGTTCTAAATATTGGAATCTCCCAAAAACATCAGCCAATTCTGTAAATTTTCAAAATAATTCACACCCTCCACAGGATCAAAGTGAAAATTACCCATTTTTCCAACAAAATAAAAATAAACAACAAACAGCTTATTATACAAATTATTTAACATCATATGATGATGATTATTATCAACCAGATATTTTTGCACCATATACACAAAAATATTGCACACAAAGACCGCGACAATCTCAACCATCCCAAAATATGAAAATTTACCCACAAAATCCAACAGATATACAGAATCAACAACCAATGCAAATTCCAAACCAGATTAACACACAATCTTTTCAACCTATACAATCAGAAAACCCAATGACTATGCATTTCTAACAACCAACTCAAATGCAAAATGAAATACCATTACCATATCATCTACAACAACATGAAATAACGAAAAACCAACTTACAAATTTCTCGCAAATACCAAATGCCGCAGAATGACTACAAATGACTATAAACCCATATCTCATGGGAGGATCATCAATAATATCCAATAAACCATTGATGGTATTCACAGTTACAGACCCTGAACACTCAGTAGAAGATTACCTAAATGCAGTCACAGCAAATTTAATTTTGACTATTGGACCCGAGTCAATCAATTCACCATTCCATCAAAATTGGATACATAGACGCACAGCGTTAATACAAACAACACTAGATGGAGCAGCCCAAAAATGGTTTTCAGTACTACCTATAGACGTAAAATCAGATTGGAAAAGATTCACACAAGAATTTTCAAAAATGTTTGATTCTGAAAGAAACAAACAACATCAGGGAGTTTTATGCAATGAAATTAGCAGGTTACCAAATGAAACAATCAAACAGTTAGCAGTTCGAATCGAAACACTAGTGCGGAAGGAATACTCCCTTAATACCTATGATTATAAGAAAACAAAAATGACAGAAATTTTAATGATGACCTTAACACCACAACTAAGGAAAATTGCTATAAAGAAAAGAGCATCTCATCCTTCCTCAATTCGAGAACCAGATTTAGATTTTAGAAAATTAGTAGATAAACTAGAAGAAGCAGAAATCACAATGAAACTTGAAGAAACAGAGAATCTAAAACTACAGTTTGTTAATCGCATTGAAACAAATCCTACACATATAAATTACATACAAGAATCAGATATAGATCTATCTGAAAAAATCACTGAAATTCTTAACATCTATGAAAAGAACCCAAAGTATAAGGGTAAACCATCTTTCAAAAAATGGTGTAAATATTGCCGAAAATACGGACATGCATTTCCGAATGTAGACAAAAACAATAAGACAATCATAATAAACCTCAAAAGCAAAAAGAACCAAATAAGTCAATTTATCAATACATGAAAAAAGATCAAAACCTACCAAACAAAAAAATACACAGTAAAAATAGCTCTGGAAAACCACTTCCAAGCAACCCCAATTATTCTAGAAATCAATCACCATATAACTATAGTAATAGAGGTAGATCGCCCGAACAAAGAAATTCACGAAATTTCTCGCAAAACAGATATAGTCGATCCAGTAGTCAAATTAACTATCCACAATCGAATTCAAACGCAACTCAATTTTTTTTTGACTTCAGTTTCCAATCAAACTAAAGGAATGGACACTATTCCAACAACAGATCACGAAACTCATCGTACAACAGAAATAGAAACTATTCAAACAATAGGAACAGAAGTTACTCAAACAATCGAAATCAGAATTATCAAAACAACTGATCACAGAATAATTCATACAATATATCAATTTATCAGAGATCAAAAGACAACTATCAAATTAGATCACGAAATAATTCACGAAACCGAAATTTAAGCTATACAATAGATACAGATATTATTCCCGGTCACCTCATAGGAATAATAGCCGTTACTCCGATTCTCAACATCGATATAGAAGTAACACACCAAAGCATCAAAGACAAATTAATCAAGTACAAACAAATGAAGAAATAACTTCAGACCCCCCAGGTTTTGATAACATAGAAAATACCGAAATACAATTAAATCATATTAATTGTGAATCAAAAGATACTGAAAGTGATACAGACAATACCTTGTCAGTAAACATGATAACAGTCGAAAATGACTATGAACCTATCATATATGAACAACCCTTTAGTTCACACATAAACGAAAATCAATTACAACTTCTAAATAATTCTTATATGGGACCAATTTATAATAATTCACAAGTCAACCAGGAAGTAAACAAAATCAACACTCTAACTAAACCTGATAAAAAAGACAAAATACAATGCTCAAACACAAATCATATTTATCTAAACATTCAAAAAAACAATTTAAACAACCCATTTCTCTTAGAGAGCCCAAAAAATAAAGAATTTCAACCACCAGATCTTGAAATTGATTTTTTAATCGACTCAGGAGCAGAGTCAAATATCATTAACATCCCTACATGGAATGAAATTAGAACACTACATCCAAATTTAAAACCCCTCGAAACATCTAGTAAATTAGCAACAGCACAAGGATCAACATTAGTAAATTACGGAGAAATCCAACTATCCCTTGTTCTCACATGAACAATGGAACAAAACAAGATTTTGAACAAACCATTCAAACAAACATTTTAATTTACTGATATTAAGCATAATATCATTGGCATAGCGTTTATCACTCAATATATACCTACAAAAAACAGCTTAAACAGTAAAATCCACATAAAAGAAAAATATACAAGAATGAAAAACACTGCCTTAACATTCTTTCAAAAATTAAACAAACAACCACCATTTTTCTCAAAACTCTACCCTATTTAAAATCAAGAACGAAAACACTTGAAACCGTTATCAGGAAAAGTCTAAAATTTTTCAATAAAACAAGTTCATCAGTATGAAAAAAGCCAAAATAGACAACAACATTTTATGTCAGACTTCGAATTTAGACCTATCCACAAATTTTTCAAAATCACAATCTCATCAATAAATACGAAAGAAACACTAATTCTGATACTATTTCACTACACGTGTATAATAATACACCAAATAGAATAACACTACCCGTAGGATTTTTAAGATATTGCGAAACCAATGCTACAATTTCCAATGTAAAAGAAGTAGCATACAGAGTTAATAATAAATTACAACTATTAGATATTTGTCAATCAACAATTCTTGATGAAGAATAGTCCTTAAAAAATATAATAAGTAATGAAAAAAGAAACACAGATTATTTCACAAAAACCCCATTTTTCAAACAGACATTCAATATAACAAATTAAACAGAAGAAGGACAAAAGTTTTTAACAATGTTTAATTTTCAACATTCACAAATAACACAAAATGAATTTGATAAATTAGCCCAACAACTAATAAAATTTTCATCAGTTTACGCAACATCAAAATTTGACGTTGGAAAAATTAGTTCATCACTACATCTTCCATTAAAATTTGACGCAGTTTTCAAAAAGCAAAGAGCAAGCAAAGTACCAATTCTTTTACAAGACAAGGTCAATAGATTAATAAGTATTTTGGAACAATACGAAATTATATCACCAGTAAATAAGGAGGAACAACCAAAAGGTAACAGTTTTATCAACCCTGTTATCATTCTAGCTAAAGGTGAATCACTAAAAATAGTTTTAGACGCTAGATATCTCAGTTCACTAATTGATGAATCAAATTGTAATTGGCCCATTGAACCAATACGAGTTATTCTAACAAAGATAAATGGTAAAGACTTCTAACCGCAGATATGAATAGTGCTGACAATCAAATGCCACTAGATTAACAGTCGGGACAATTAACACAATTTGTTATTGGAAATCAGCAATACGAACTTAATCGATTATTCTATGGAATATCCATAGGACCAGCAGCTTTTTCAGCTTTCATGAGTAAAATTTTTAGACCCCTAATACTCAAGAAAAATGCAATCATATATTTAGATGATGTTTTTATGCAATCACGAACTAAAGACGAAATGTTTACACTTTTGGAACAATATCATAAAATAGTTCAGAACGAAAATCTGAAAGCAGCCCGGGATAAATCACATTTCTTTTTAACACGCGTTAAATTTTTAGGACATAATATTGAACGAAACACTATCACTCCATTAAAATCAAGCAATGTTAAATTTCTTAAATAAATATGTTTACAAAATGCAATTATAGTTAGGACCTTTCTATAACATCCTCAGACAACAAAATAATTTTGAATGGACTTCTGAACTCCAAGCACGATTTGACAAAATTAAAAAGCTCTTGACAGAACAAATTTCAAACACCATTCCAGATCCAAAGCAACCATTCTATGCAATGTGCGATGCTTCAAATTTTGGCATCGGCGCAGCATTATTACAATCACATAGTGGAACAAATAAGATGAATCTGATATCAGCAATTTCATGATTATTTACACAAGCCAAGCTACGACTCTCCACCCTAATGAGAGAGTGTACAGCTACAATATACACACTTACAGAATACGAACTTCTGATACTTGAATCCCAACAGTTTTATTCACAGATCATAAACCTATTATATTTCTTTTGAGACAAAAATCAAATCCAAACTTAGAGTTTATAGATTTCAATTAATTTTGACGAAATTCCCAAAATTACTTATAGTTTGGAGCGGCAGGGAAAAATCTTGCATTAACAGAAGATACATTAAGCAGAATTACTTACACAAAAAACTACAGTTGAAATACCAAAAAATATCAAATTCATCTCGCGAAAGATAAAACATCACCCCGATTAGAATGTAAATACGCAGTGAAAACTGAATTTGATCAATCGCAAAAAATAATTTACAACATTTCCCACTCTATCTAGATTGCCAAAATAATCACTATGAAGTTGATTTATTAGGAAAATCTACGTTTAAGCCAATTCCATTCTCACAATGGATAAAAAATAACACGCAACAAAAGAAAATCAGACAACAACTGCATAAAAAAGACTTTTTTCCACTAAATGAAAAACAAATATCAAGGCCACAAACAAATGACTCAAAATATACGATAAATCAAGTTTTTAACCTCCATGACCCACTTGACACAATTCCCCTATCAAAACTAGAAACTGACAATATTTTTCTCCCACCAACAGAAAAAATTACACTTGAACTTATAAAACGATACCAAAATTTTGACCCAATACTTAGACAACTAAAATAATGGCATAAATACAAAACAAAACCAGCAAAAGCTGATACAACAATTTTAGGAAACAAAACACTTCTCCGATATTTTCGAAAATTTAATAACACAACAATAAATGAAAATACAGATCTTTTAGAATATCAATTAGGTTCTACAGTCCCCTGTCTCCCTTTAAGTATGATATTGATAGCATTCAACATCTCCCATACACAAAATACAAAAGGACACTCAGGATCAGAAAAGACAAACTCGAATTTTACACAAAATTTTTTTTTCCAAACGCTCCAATTTAATTTGGATAAAAGTCTTATGCAATGATTGCATAATATGTCATTTGAACAAACCTTATCCAAATCAAAAACAAATAGCACTAAAACAAGATTTTAAAGGACAAAGTTTATACTTCAACCATAGAATTTCATTCGACCCAAAAGGAGTAATTTCACCGTCCTCTGAAGTAAATTCCTACCTTATGGTCATTGTTGATGCATTCACGCACTATGTAGCACTCAACCCAGTACCACACTGTAACGCGCTTAATACGCTTACACAACACTCTACGAACACTGGATAGCTAAATTTGGATTACCCGAAATTTTAGTAATAGACAACGGTACAGAATTCATTAGTAATGAAATAATCACACTATGTCATTTATACAATATAAAGCATAAATCACGTACAACTCATGCACTTTGGACAAACGGATTAGTCGAAGGTATGAACCGTTCATTACAAGAATATCTTAGATGTATCATAAAGGGAAATGAAACACGATACACAGAAAGGTCAATAGATGTAAAACTATTTCCGTTATCATACAATTCACAAATAAGGACAACTTTAAAAATGTCACCATATGAAATGCTTTTTAATCAAAAACCAAAGAAACCAATTATGTTCACACTAAATGCCCACAAAAATGCACAAGGACATTGCAAACCAAATAAAGATTCAATATGCTATAATCTACCATTACACACACATGATGAAGATCATTTTCATCACCCACAAATTCTCAAATTAGCATCCAACACACATACCGAATGGACTTTAAATAGAGACGAAAAGCACAAGGAAATCTACCAAAAAGTAAAAAAGACATTGTTACAAAGGCAAAACATTAAAACCAAGTTAATTCACGTTTTATGCCAGCCACAGATTTAAAAATTGGAACATTTGTCTTATTACCTAATTTCCATACACAAAAAGGAAACTCTAAAAAATTACAATCACTTCGAAAAGGACCATACCAGATAATTGCCAAACTTACTGAAGTAACATAAAAACTCACAGATTCAACAAAAAAAGAAATTGTTCAACATTGTAACAATTTATTACCTTACTACCCGAAAAAATACGCTTTACGCGAATAAACCCAATTATATTCTTTCACCGGTTTAAAAGTTGTTCAAAACAATACACAAATGGAACAAGACACAAATGTAAAGGATGACAATTATAATAAACACACTCCAAAACAAAACACAATTCATAAAGGTACAAACGCACCAGAACTAGATTATTCCGAAAAGGAAAGAAAAATAGGAAAAAGTTAGAAAAAATTTTACCACAAGAACAAAAAAAAAATCCGAACATAGAGAATCATCACGACTTAGAAATCAACCACGAAAAAATTACAAAACACTCATCCCACAATCTAAAATATTACAGAAAGTTGAACTTCAGAATTAATCTTTAATTTTCAAATTAATAATTCGTTCACTTCTCAATAATTTTAAAACTTTCACATTTTCAAAATAACAAGCTGAAATATACACAATAATTCTAGTTCAGTTTCAGCCAATAGGATTCACTCAGAACCGTCATCTTCAATATCTCTAACATCAACCTACTAGCCGACAGATATTAATCTCCAGGCATATCTATAACTATAACTTTACAACCTCGAGGTCAAAAATAAGCAACTCGCTAAAACTTGACAACTAAAATAAATATCAAGATAATATTACAACCCTCCCCTATCTAATAATGCAAAGATCAACAATATTTTCCCAACTTAGCCCTCAAAAACCCTCCAACCAAAAATGGCAAATTAGCCTAAAGTGGAAAAAGACCATGATCTTTTGGCCGATGATACAAATATTTCAAAAATATCCCAGTTTACTCACCAAATAAAAATAAAGCAAAGAAGACCTCCCGAGCACCATAAAATATGCCTCCAACTAATTTTCAAGAAACTCAACCCACTTGTCAAAAAATCAATGAATAATCCGACCACACTTGAGTTTCGCCCCAGAAATTCAAAAAACATTCGACGAACGAATCATTTCTTAAATGCTTTTCTCACTAACAGTCGACACTCTTAAAAACTTAATCATAAACTTTTTCATAAAACTTTTTATTCTACTTAAACTTTTGATAACATTTTTTATTGAAATTTTTGAAGCTTTTATAATTCTTTTAATAATTTTTCGCAAGATATTTTTATTTTTCTACGCACTATTTGAAATATATTTACAACTTTCCCAAATCATTGACAACATCCAGAGGTACGATAATTTAAAGTCTATTTAAATGATACGAACAATTTTTAGTAGAACAGATATTTTTTTACTATTTGTAATTTTCATCACATTTTTATCATCCCTAATTATGACAATGTGCAAATGTGTAAAAAAGGCAATAGTCACATTCGCCTTAGCAACAATCCTTTAAATTATATTCATCGAAGGGTATTACAATAAACATAAATCTTCCCACTAAAAAATCTGTACATCAGACACACTTCCAAAATTGCTAACCAACCACCACCAAAACTGTCTTCACCGACACCTCCCCCAGAAAACCCAATAATACCTACAACTACCCAAAACCCCCAAACATCTACACGCTTTTCATTTCAAGACAACCCGTATACTTTTGAACGACACGCCCGCTTATCTGAACCACTTGAACGAGTTCAACGACAAGCATCTCTAAGTGAACCACCATACAATTTGTACCCCACATTACAACAAGATTTAAATCGAATCAGACATATTAGCCAAAACCAAAATACAGTTGAAGTAAACAGACAAATTATACATCCAAGAAGAAACAGAAATTTTCAAACTCCTAGAGTTACTTTTAGCATACCTCAATCACCAACACCATCAAACTCAGAAATCTCTAATATCACAATACCAGACACTCCTACGCTTACCTCACAACAAATTACACCTAATATTCCCTCACACTATCTAGGATCAACACCAACATCCGCACAAATACGTGAAAATCCTTTTAACCCCCCTAACACCGCCGAACAACTACCTTATTGGGCATTACAAACTTGCCCACAAGGAGAACCAAACTTAGTAAATGATCCAATAGATACTTCATCAGATACAACATTATCATCCTTGCCAGAAACATTATCACTCCCCTCGACTCCATCAATAAGCCAAATATCTTCATCAATTTTCCCATTAAATTTTCCAAATAATATCGACGCTCGATACAGAGAACAATCAACAAACATAACCCTACGATTAGACTGGAATACATTTGTAGCACCTCACCCACTATTCGGACAACAAAACGAAAACCAACGACAACACAGTTGGGCACTTAATAGATTACAATATAGATAATATATCCCCGAAGATATCCGAGAACATAACATTCAAATACTACAACAAAACAGTCATCAATAAAAATTTGAAATAAAAATCAAACTTAAAAATTTTGTACAACACCCCTACCCATTAAGTCCACCAAATATAACACCTCAATCGCTACCACCACCATTTATAACGACTGACGTAATATATAAATACGACAGATATACAAAAAACACAATTGGCTGTATCACTTTTTATAACCCATATTCCGGATTATCATACACATGTATGTTTTAAAGATATTAACATTTCAACACATCCTTCTTCTAATATTTTCTGACCAAAACACAAATCCATCTCCTCGCACAGGACCCCAGAATTTATTAGTAACACATTATGATTGTGAAGAAAATGAACAAAAAACATAACATAGCAACATTGTTTTCAAAAGCCCAAGCAACGACAATCACAGGATATAAATTTACAGCAACATTTTCCGAAAAGAAAGTACATTGTTTGCAAGTTTCTAACGGAAATAAAAACGGACTTGATCAGGAATCATTTTATCAAAACAATATAGAAAGACTTTTACATCGCAACCCTGATGATTGTAAAAACAAATTACTCAGATTAAATATAACAAAAAATAAACACTCAAACAGAAAAATAGTAAATTTCCAAGTCTTTGCCGATTCTGTACACCAAGGACATTTTAAGACGAAAAATACGCATATAATGGCGCACAAGGACGATTATCTTATGATATACACGATAAACATTGGATACCACACATTGGAATAAATAATCCTTCAAACTGCAAAGCAGACACAAAAAATAAAGGATATCAAGAAATAATGTTTTTTGATTGGAAAAAACAGCTTGAAAAAACACAACTTACATGAGATTTATCTGATAACACAATGATCTATCAAGGAATTAGATTACCTTGTAAAAACTATCAAGGTTATTGTGACCCTACAACAAGAACCCAAGCAACAATTATTTGGTTTCCCGAAGATACATGCACAACATTTCAAGTAGCAAAAATACACGCTCGAATAATAAAAGTTCATGAAAAATATTTTATTGAATCAATTCCATACGAACAAGTGAACCCAGTTTACAAACGAAGTAAAAATTTCGAAAATTCACACGATATAGAAAATAAATTAACACGTTTTAAAATCTATCAGAAAACAGAATTAGCATGTAAATATACAAATCCACTCTAAAAAACACAATATTCAGAAATACTCGTTGAATACAAAAAAAGTTTCGACATGACCACTGGAAAAATCAAGTTTGACCCATACGCAACAAGTCACCCTATAAATGAAGGCAGATCATGCGTCCCAGTGAACGTCTATAAAAGTAATGGCCAACCTGGTGGAAAACTAACACCATTCGATAGTAAAAGTACACGTTTACAAGAATTATCGATTATTAATAACACCTACTTTGGAAATATACATTATGATATTCACCTAGATATGAAGTTAGACTACACAATTAGTAGAATTTTTCAAGAAATGCCACTTTCTGAATTAGAAACACTTCATCAACTATGCGAATTAGAAAGAACACAAATCTTACAATCACTCGCATTAGCAGTTTTAAAAATACCCTATGCAGGCTATTTATTATCAGGAAATAGATCAAATTTTCTTGATTACGAAGGAAACATACTATGGTTTTATACTTGCACTAAAAAAGTATCACCTTTATATGTTTTTGAAAATAAACGTTGTTATAAAAGAATCCCCATATTCTACGAAAATAAAGTACATTTTGTGGATACACTTTCAAGACGAATATATTTTTGGGATACCGCAGTGTCGTACAACTAAACCCTGACGAAGATAAATACTACCTACTCACACCATATCCTACATTAATGCAACCACTAAAAAAGTTTTTACCAGAAGTATCCGAGCTATTGCTCGCAACCCAAATATTGATTTACAATCAATTGGAATATATTCTAAATCTGATATACAACATCACATTAGAACACAACAACTTCAAGAATTACTAACACAAATGGATACAATACAAAGACAATCAATCGACCAAAATTTAAGAAAACTTGCCGAAACCGCAGGATTTGCAGACATTTATACACAAGACTACAGCGGATATTTTAAGGATATTAAAGACTTTATATATTTGAACGGTGAAAAATACAGACCACAAGATTTTTCACCCATAAATATTTTCAGTTTTGTAATATTAACAAAAGAAGTTCTCGCCTTTCTAGGATGACCCTATTACATCTTAGAAAGATTGACTATCTTATACGCTATGTTTAATTTTATAGGATTTCTATTCGCACTATTAAAAGCAATCTGTAATACATGTGCTATACACACACACAAGTAAACCGCAAAGCAAGCGTAGCAGGTATATTATTTGCAGAATTTTTTGGAATATTTTCATCATCAATAAATAAAATACTTTTAGACGCACAAATAAAAGAATAAAACACAAAATTAGCCACAAGACCAAATACAAACGACGAAGAACATAATACTGAAGACACAGCACCTACAGCACCACAAATACCAGCCCTACCACAAAATCATCCACTATCTTTAGTTCCCCAAAATTTTCGAAGCTTAGCAATCACAAACAATCCAAATTTCAGACCAATTACAGCACAAAGCCCCATCCAACACATAACGACAAATCTTTCACAAAATGATTATACGTATGAACAAATTTTTGAACAACCTCATACCACCACTTTTCAGTCTCAACATAATCATTTTTTTAGCGCACGATGAGCCGACAAATTGGAGCCCTCCATCGCTCAAATTCCCACCTAGCCAACCTAAAAAATCCAATCGCAATTATTCACTTTTCCCTTTCCCGCCACCCGATTTCCCAGTTATTAATATACCATCAAGCACGAATTCAGACACTAACTCAGATATTTCAGTTTTTCATACCATCTCACAATTTAACAACTCCGACGTAGAAACTCCCGACGAATTTGTAAACTCCAAACCATTGCCCTCTACCCATACCCAGACCAAACCCTCGGTTTTTTCAAGACCCCCCTTCCAACCCATTCAAACCAGTCATCCACTCCCATCCTTTTCCACTCCCTCTTACGCTTCTCAAGTAACCCCAACCTATTCGCCATCTACTTCTGAAAGATCACATAATAACTCCCCAGATACTGTCCAAATTTACGCAGAAATCGATAATTTTATTACATTAAAACAACAATTAACATACCCCCACACTCTTCACATCAATCAATTATAATCCACAGCAACATCATCAAACCCACCAACACCTACACCTCTATCAGATTACACCCTATCATTAGCTCAATCATCCACATCCACTGAAACATCCACTACCACTAACCGAGCCTACCGCACTTTTAAACGAAAATTCCCAAATCACCCATTCACAGTCAAAGCCGGAACAGCCAAAGAGTATATCAACCACCCAAAACACACACATACAAAAAACTTCTTTCAAATAACCTTACCATCGTTTCCACAATACACGTTAAATACCTCTACCACGACTAATGACACTAGAAATTTTGTTGACGAGCACGTTTTAATGCCAACACTTCATTGGTCATCGTGTTACCACTATACTAATCCTCTTTTTCTACCACTTACTAATACACATGAAGATAATGAAAGAAGCAAAGATATACAATATAGACTCACAACGCCACTAACCCCTCGACAATTTACATATGTTGGATTTAAAAAGTTACTAAAAACATTCACCGCACACCGAGCTAACGATTTCTCAATCGAATATTACGATCAAAACATCATACGCCCTAACCAAGATCAATTTTTAGATGAAGACCGCTTTGCAAACCCGCAACTAACTGAAATTTTTTTTTTAAACACCATACCTTTTTACACTCAATATTTTTGATAAAAAGCACGATCACATTATTTCCGAAGCACTAATCGACATACAAGCATATGAAAGCTTCTATGATAAATTTCAGTTATCTTCACTAACCTTTCACTTTCTTTTACCGCAGGAACGCAATTTGCACTGTTCCCACGACATAATGTTACGCACTAAAGAAACACATACTTACACATATTATCGATTTATACAGACCCATTTTGACTTACACACACCATCACGACAACCCCACCATCGTTTTCAGTTTATTAACTCGAAATACACGTCACCATTTTTTCTTAATTTTACATATTGCATTAAAAATACTAATCTCCACGGCATCCTCCGCAACTACGATCCCATTACCCAAATGTATATATTCTGTCCCATCACGAAGACCTTCTAAGATGAAAAATCACGACCCTTCCTCATCCCGCATGAATTCATTCAACCTATTGAAATCCCCATAATAAAGTTTATTCATAATACTAAATATAATCACAAACTTTAAAACCTAATCAAAACCACACCTCATGAATTCGCAGTAGGCATCAAAGAACTAAACACCATCAACGCACTTGAATTGCTTTGGCCACTGCTGCAAACTAAAAATACCATTCGCATACTAGCCAAGTTATTAAAAACATCCGATTTGATTCACGAAATCTTCCCAGATGGCTTTTTCCCCGATGACTAAGGTAAGTATAATTCAAATAAATTTCACTAATAAATTCAAATTATACTAACTTTTTCTATAAATGTTTAATTTTCTCTTTTAGTCTTCTCACCACCATCATCTACAAAAAGAAAAAAGAAAAAACAAAAAGCAAACTTGTTAAATTAGAACATAAATCTAGTAAAACTCTTTTGCTAAAACTTATTTGATAAAACTATTTTGCTATACTAAGTTTTTCGCACTAAATAATGAAGTAAAATTCATACCCAATGTAGTAATTTTATTTATAAATAATTTCCCCAAAAAGCAGTAAAATTATTTACAATGAAAATTTATAGTTTTCTCAAATGTAGTAAAATTCAAAATTCAAGCAATAAATTTATAAATGAGAAAGCAGTACTAACTTTTTCAATATTTTCATTCATTCGCACAAGAATTCTATCTATACTCGCACAGCTTCCACAAAGAATTGTTTAAAATAATGCTTTTAGGTTTCAAGTTTTCAATAACAACAACTCAAACTAACGATAACAAGTTTCCAAATTTTCTTTAACCCGGTTGGAATGGAGTTATATACTACACCAAACTAACCAATGCAGCTTACTAAACACCACAAATCATAAAATAACAGCATGACTAAGAAAAGAAAACCAGCGGTACCCAAACCGGATTAACCCAGTTTAAAACTGGATAATTTATTCTTTTGAAGACTATTACAAAGTCTAAGAAAGAAATAATAAAACACAAAAAGGTCGTAAGACAAACCCAAACCAAAAACAATTTGATTTTTGAAAAAAGGACACAATCAAAAGTAACATAAAAAAAACCAGAAAAAACCAACATAAAACGTTATCACAAAACAGGACCCCTCAAAGAAACAGCACGAAATCATACTCCCATTCCTCAAGGGTGAGTAACTCTTCAAAATAACTGAACTAAAGTAAAACGCTTTTGTGAGAACAACTAACTAAGATCATAACTAAAAAACCAAACTAACAAAAATTTTAAAAAAAGTAAATCATAATATGCAGTACATAGATCATCCACAACAACAAAGACGAACATCCACAGGCTAGACGATCCCATCACACTCGACCAAAAGAATGGCTAAAACACAACCGACATGCCGTCCACAATCACGACTCAAAGGATTCAAAGTACGACTTGACTTCGCAGTAAAGGACTTCATTGAACCAGATCAATGACCATCTCGATGTTCAAGTATATGTGCAGATCCGAGTTACAAGGCATCCCTTCCAAACACGAATTTCTTGCCATTTTCAGACGAGGCTGAACACAAAACAGTTCTCCACTAATACAGACAAACTTGACATAGTAGACCATTTTGAAATCGGGTTGATTTCATTGGAGATCACAGTCGTTGTCGAACGACAAGATAAAAACTTCATGTCCATAATTCCAGCGTTCTGGAACGTTTTTCTTCAAAGAGAAACCGGACAAGAAAAATGATATTTGCCAAATACCAACGTTCATCAACCATCCTTCAATTGCAGAAGAAAGAGATAAAACTCAAAAACTCGGTAAACCCCGGATGGGTGGAACTTGATCTAATTTACATTTTATTATTTCATATAAATTAGATATTTTACCACTGTAAAATATTTAATAGTAACCAATCATAATCCATCTAACTAACAACCCACTTATTTGTAAGTGCTGAAATTACTTATAATTTCAGCACCAGAGAGATTTGAATTTAACTTAGAAATTAGTTGCCTCTCCTCGAGAACTTCGGCAGCCGCAATAAAAACAGTATACTCTAGATCAATTGAGCCTAGCAGAGACTAGTTAAACACCCTGAGACTAGTAGATATAAAAGTAAGATAAGGATCGGTATTAGACTAAGAAGTTGCACGAATTTATCCGGCCGAAAATAAGATAGCTTGACGAGCAGACGGTGTACCCTATCCAAAATTACTCTATGAGTTATACACCTCATATATAACTCAATACACTAAATTTTAGTCCAAGTTGTGAACTTAGACAAGAAATGACCACAGTTGAAGTTATGAACTATTTTCCACCAGTTTAAAACTAGCATTTATAACCAATTATGTTCTTGATAAAAGTATCTCTAAAAATATTTACATTATGAGGCCAAACTGTGCATTTTGTGCATTGTAGGCCGATTACGCGACAAGATTGCTCCCTTGTTCTTTTTTTTCTTTCCTTCTCTTTGATCGTTCCGACAAAATTTTACCATGTTTAAAGACTTGTGTTTGGAATCCAGGAACATACAAACACAAAATTGTGCTCCTATTCAGTGCACAGTGTGGCCTCGTAATGTAGAGATATAATAAAACCACTAATAAAAAATTTGATAACACAATCGCTCGCGCACTAACAAACACCAAAGCTTACGAGCCGTTTTTCAATAAACTTAACTAGTTTGAACAAACATTTCACTTCCTTACACCAAAATGAAGAGACATTCACTACTAAGACAAAACTAACCCACACAAACACAATTAAGAAATTCATACAAAAACATAATATAACCAACTCACTAGCCCGTAACCCACAGCATCGTTTTTTGTTTATTAAATCAAACTACACATCACCATATTTCTTAAATTTTACCTATTGCATTAAATCTACTAATTTACATGGCTTCCTCCGTAATTATGTTTTCATCAGACAGATGTATATGTTTTGCCCACTGCCTAAGACTTTACCAATCGACAAAGCCCTCCCCATAATAATTCTCCACGAATATATACAGCCCAATGAAACCACCCTAATCGAACACATTCACAATAATAAATTTACCATAAACTATATAAACTAATTCAGAACATAAATCATGAGCTTTAAACACTTACCGAAGAATAAACATAATCGGAGCGCTTGAATTTCTTTGGCCTCTGCTTCGCACTAAAAACGTAATCTGCATGCTTGCAAAGCCTCCAGTAACATCGGACACAATCAAGACTAAAATCCCCCGTGGAATTTTTCCCGTTACTGAAAACCCGTAAGCATGAATTTTATTATCAACTCTTATATATAAAACATGAAACTCACCATTTTTACACGTGTTTTTTTTCAATTCTTTTTTAGATTTCACCAGTCACTCAATAAAAGAATAAAACCCAAAAAAAGCACAGACTTTCCTTTAACCCGCTTGCAAGGAATTATGAGTGAGCTTAAAGTAACCAACGCAGCATACTAATAACACAAAACCAACCGCATGTATAAAAAAGTCTGACTGTACTCAGACCAGTTTAAACCCAGATTAAAACTGGACAAATTATTCTTTTGAAACCCACTTTCAGTTTTTATTGAAATCACTTAAAACACCAAAAAATCAAAACAAAAAACAAAATATAACAATCTGTTTTTGATAAAAGGACACAACCAAGAACAAAAAAAGAAAAAACACCTGATATAAAAGAACAAAAATTTGAACTCAAAAAGAGACTCTGCTCAAAGAGACGGTAAATTCATACTCTATCAACTGGCTTCGCCACCCAATTGGATGTCCTGAGCATGCTCTATAGCCGACTTAACTCACCGCGCTATAACAACCATTAAATCACGCACTCAGTTTTTGATGAGAGTTAATCTAGGGTGTTCGACTCCTTAAAATAATCAAAACTATATAAAAATGATTTCGCGAAAACAACTAATGAATACCATAACTAAAACTCATCTCACTTACAATATAAAGATTAATTTTGCAATGTAAAAACATTTCTTAGAGCCAACGGAACGATCAGCAAAGGAAGATGAAAATTCGATTACTCACCAACTCTGGAATGGCAAATCTATTAGGTTTGTTGCCGTAGTCACTACCCTCAATGGATTTAAAGTATGGACCCAACTTCGCAGCATAGGAAAACCATTGAAACATACTAATGGCCAACTCGATGTTGACCTCAAATACAGATCCTAGTCACTTGGCACTTCACACAGAAAGTTCAAACTTCATCTTGCATGTAGTCTCGCTCTAGCTTAACGAAATCAACACATCATTGCATCAATATGAAATCTTGACACGATCACTTAAGGTGATCTAGGATAAAAGCGAGACCCACTTCTGGAACAAGAACAACTGTTATTCTACTCTCTACAAAAACAACTGTCACTGCTCCGAAAGAAAACTACTCCAAAAAACCAAGAAATCCCTCCATCCTTCACTAACTAAACATTTTGAAAAATAAAAACTCTCTAAAACTCGGATTGGTGGAACCAGTTTAAAACTAGTGTTTATAACCAATTTTATTCTTGATAAAGCTATCACTCTAAAATTTAAAGAGATATAATAGAACGACTGATAAGAAGTTTGATAACAGAATCGCTCGCACACTAACAAACACCAAAGCTTACCAGCCCTTTTTCAATATATTTAACCACTTTGCACTAATAATTCAATTCCTAACACCAAGCAAAAGACATTCACTGCTCACACGAAACCATGCCAAAGACAAAACTAACCCACACAATCACATTTTTTAAACTTGTACAAAAAAAACATTATATAACCATCTCTTTAAAATACTATTAACTAACCAATCATATTTCATAACTAACACTGACATTATTTGTAGTGCTGAAACTACTTGTAGTTTCAGCACCAAAAGAATCTGATTGTAACTTAGAAGACAGTTGTTCTCCTTTGGAACAATTTCAATATATCTAACCCGCGAAGACCAGTAAACACTAGATATATTGAGACAAGGAGATATAAGAGTAAGATTAAGATTGGTATTAGACCAAGATGTTGCACAAACCTATCCGGTCGAAAATAAGATAGCGTGACGAACAGACTTACCTTATCTGAAATTACTCTATGAGTGACCACTCCAAGTAAAAACTCAATTTTCTAGAGTGCTTCAGTGAATTGAGATCAGTTTTGGGTCAAGACAACTTCAAACAAAAGGGTTGTGATAACTTTGCTTTTTTGTTAGAAGTGGCGGTGAGGAGCAGCGAAATGTCAAGTGGACCTCAGAGTAGTAGTCTTGTTGAAGACATCAACGGGAACACGTTCAAGAAAGTAATAATTGTGGGCAAGACAGGGACAGGCAAAAGTAGCCTGTGTAATGTGGTGGCAGGCAAAGCCTACGATGCAGATCTGTTCCCTGTTTCCGCAGAGGCGCAAGGGTGTACCGACCTAACCACCTTTGGCAACGTCTTTTATAACGGAAATAGGGAGACGCCCGTATCCCTAATTGACACAGTGGGGTTTGACGACCCCGAAAGGGATGCGAACGCCAGGCTCATCTCCAACCTCGTGATCAAACTAAGAACCAAATGCGATTATGTCAACCTATTCGTTATAACTGTGAATGAACAAGATCCTCGGCTAGATGGGAGCCTTGTCGGAACAATTCGTGCTTTTTAAGGCATGTTTGGTGCGAAGTTTTGGTCGCAAGCTGTGATAATTTTAACTCGGCTACCAATGGATTCACGAAGTATCGAATCACGAAAAGTAATAACCCAACAAACCGACGCTCAGTTGGCGGCTAAAAACATAAAATTCGTGCAACAGAAGTTTCCCAGAGGGAAGGGACTCAAAAACCACATACTAGACTCGTGCAGAGACAAGAGTTATCGGGATGAGGAGGAGGCCTTCCAGAAGGGAAAGCAAGAACTGTGGAAGATGGTCAAAATGGCGCCCCCACTGGACACAGAAGATGTGAATAAGGTGAAGACAGAGTCGATGAAACTGAAACAGGAAATAGAAGAAAAGAAAAAGTAGCTGGCAGAAGTGGAGCAGCAGAGAAGAGAGGAAGAAGAACGCAGGTGAAACACATGTTTCTTCTTTAAGAAAAAAAGTTTGATTTTGAAAACCTCTGAATACTAACAAAAGGACCAAGGGTCAAATACCTGATTTTGAGGTCAGTCTTTTTTGACAGTTCTATAATAAAGAATGTTTTGCAATCACTTTTCTATGGGTTATTCAAAGCAATTTACTTCCCTCAATTCAATTCGGATTGATTTAGTTCGCCGATTACGCTTTAAAGGCTCTAGGGCTAATATATGCCATGCCACGCACTTACTGACTTAGAACATAATAACCTGACGTCTCTCAATTTGAAAGCAATAATCAGCTCAAATTTTTGTATATAATTGCCCTCTGTTGGCAAGCTCTAAACTACGGATCTTACTATTAATTTGCTCAAAACAGCATCTTTTGAAATTTTGCTCTTCATAATCAAAAATTGATGAAATGTGATGCCCTGGAAATCAATTTCTACCAAAATGTGTAAGAACACTTGGTAAAAAACTTTGTAAAGGACAAATTTTGTCTGGATAAAAAATGACCCAAACAAGAGGATTGCGCTTTATTGAGTTTTGACTGTAGTTTCAACAAGTAGTCTAGATTTTCTACCTTTGATTTTACAGGATACAAATAAAATTTTCTGTCTTTTTGCGCTGTTATTTCCACGAGGAAAACTGTTTCAGAGAACAGGAGCTGAGTGAGATGCAAAGACAATTCTCGCAGAAGATGGAATCTTTTGAGCGAAAAACTGAAGAAGATCGTGAGAGAATCGAGAAGAAACACATTGCGGAGATGGAAACTTTGAAGCGAAAAACTGAAGAAGATCGTGAGAGAATCGAGAAGAAACACGTTGCGGAGCTGGCGAAACTGACCGAGGAAAGAGAGGAGGATCGGGAAATGTTAGAGGCGAAAGTTGAGAAGCTGAAACAAGGTATTTTCAATGAACAGCTGAAGAACAAAGCAGAACTTGACAAGTTGCAAAAACAGTTCGAAGACCAGCAAAAGGAGGAGGAACAGAACAAAAAAATGTTGATAACTGCAGGAAACAATCATTCCAAGTTGGCGGATCAAATTGAGCAGCTGAATTTGCGGCAGCAAAAGATGCAAGAGCAGTTCAGACGAGAGAGGGTCGAGCAAGAGGAGAAGCTGAATGCAAAGCAGAAGCAGATTGAGAAGCAGGAGCGGGAAGCGGAGGAGAGGTTTGAGAGACAGAAGGCGGAGGCGGAGGAGAAGTTGAGACAGCAGCAGAGTGTGGCAGCTCTGGCAGAGCAGAGACAGAGAGAGGAACTGGTCAACCAAGGTAAACAGATGTGTCATTAGCTTAATTCATTCGTCATGCTGTTCTTCTTTTCAATTAGATTACAAACAACGTGAGCTCATCTAAATGTGGCATGAAAGTCATCAAGTCAATTCTGTCATCGACACAGATCCATGCTGATAAGGTTATTCGTGAATCATATGCTCTCCATTATCAGCTGTAGTTTTCATTTTATTTCAATTGTTGTCATGAGAATGAAGTTATAGGATGAACATTGCATAAGTAAAAAAGAACAGCTTTGAAGAGAACAATTTGTAAATCAAGAAAAAATAAGCAAATTAATCGATTGCGAGTTATGTGCTATTGACTGTACTCATAGAGTAATTTCAGATAAGGGACACCGTCTGCTCGTCACGCTATCTTATTTTCGGCCGGATAGATTCGTGCAACTTGTTAATCTAATACCGATCTTACTCTTACTCTTATATCTCCTAGTCTCAATAGATCTAGTGTATACTGATGTATGCAAGTTAGTTTAATCCAAGTTGCTCTGATGCTGAAACTAAAAGTAGTTTCAGCACTTACAAATAGGGGGAAATGTTAGGTATGGCATATGATTGGTTAATTAGGAAGATTTTTTAAAATTAGAGAATTATATTTATAACCAATTATGAGTTTTAGTTTAGAACTGGTTCCACCCATCCGGGGTTTAGAGTGTTTTAAGTTTTTAGTTGTTTGATGTAGTGAAGGACGGGTGATGTAGGTTCTTTTTGAAGTTGCGAGCATTGGCTTCTTGAGGGGAGAAGAAAATTGGCTGTTGGTGTTTGACGTGCGCAGATTGTCAAGTTCGTATCTCTAGACAAAGGATTTAAAGTATGGACCTAACTTCGCAACATAGGAAAACCATTGAAACAGACTAATGGTCAACTCGATGTTGACCTCAAATACAGATTCTAGTCACTTGGCACTTCACACAGAAAATTCAAACTTCATCTTGCATGTAGTCTCGCTCTAGCTTAACGAAATCAACACATCATTGCATCAATATGAAATCTTGACACGATCACTTAAGATGATCTAGGATAAAAGCGAGACCCACTTCTGGAACAAGAACAACTGTTATTCTACTCGCTACGATATTAACTACAACTCTCATTCATTCACGCAGTCACTGCTTCAATAGAAAACTACTCCAAAATACCAAGAAATCCCTCCATCCTTCACTAAATAAACAATTTGAAAAATAAAAACACTCTAAGACCCGGATTGGTGGAACCAGTTTGAAACTAGTGTTTATAACCAATTTTATTCTTGATAAAGCTATCACTTTAAAGTTTGAAGAAATATAATAAAACCACTGATAAGAATTTTGATAACAGAATCGCTCGCACACAAACAAACACCAAAGCTTACGAGCCGTTTTTCAATACAATTAACCTTTTTGCACTAACATTTCAATTCCTAACACCAAGCAAAAAGACATTCACTGCTCACACGAAATCATGCCAAAGACAAAACCAACCCAAACAAATACATTTTATAAATTTATTTCAAAAAAACATTATATAACCATCTCTTTAAAATACTATTAACTAACCAATCATATTCCATAACTAACACTGACATTATTTGTAGTGCTGAAACTACTTGTAGTTTCAGCACCAGAACAATCTGAATATAACTTAGAAGACAGTTGTTCTCCTATGGAACAAGTTCAATATATCTAACCCGCGAAGACCAGTATACACTAGATATATTGAGACAAGGAGAAATATGAGTAAGATTAAGATTGGTATTAGACTAAGATGTTGCACAAACCTATCTGGTCGAAATTAAGATAGCGTGACGAACAGACGTACCTTATCTGAAATTTTTCTATGAGTGACCACTCCAAGTAAAAACTCAATTTTCTAAAGTGCCTCAGTGAATTGCGATCAGTTTAGGTCAAGACAACTTCAAACCGAAGGGTTGTGATAACTTTGCTTTTTTGTTAGAAGTGGCGGCGAGTAGCAGCGAAATGTCAAGAGGACCTCAGAGTAGTAGTCTTGTCGAAGACATCAACGGGAACACTTTCAAGAAAGTGCTAGTTGTGGGCAAGACAGGGACAGGCAAAAGTAGCCTGTGTAATGTAGTGGCAGGCAAAGCCCACGATGCAGATCTGTTCCCTGTTTCCGCAGAGGCACAAGGGTGTACCGACACAACCACCTTTGGCAACGTCTTTTATAACGGAAATAGGGAGACGCCCGTATCCCTAATTGACACAGTGGGGTTCGACGACCCCGAAAGGGATGCGGACGCCAGCATCATCTCTGACCTTGTGATCAAACTAAAAACCAAATGCGATTATGTCAACCTATTTGTTATAGCTGTGAATGGACAAGATCCTCGGCTAGATGGGAGCCTTGTCGGAACGATTCGTGTTTTTGAAGGCATGTTTGGTGCGAAGTTTTGGTCGCAAGCTGTGATAGTTTTTACTCGGCTAAAAATGGATTCACGAAGTATCGAATCACGAAAACGAATAACCAAACAAACCGACGCTCAGTTGGCGGCCAAATACATAAGGTCCGTGCAACAGAAGTTTCCCAGAGGGAAGGGACTCAAATACCATATACTAGACTCGTGCAGAGACAAGAGTAATCGGGAGGAGGAGGAGGCCTTCCAGAAGGGAATGCAAGAACTGTGGAAGATGGTCGAAAGGGCGCCCCCACTGGACACAGTAGATGTGAATAAAGTGAAGACAGAGTGGATGAAACTGAAACTGGAAATAGAAGAGAAGGAAAAGCGGCTGGCAGAAGTGGAGCAGCAGAGAAGAGAGGAAGAAGAACGCAGGTGAAACACATATTTCTTCTTTAAAAAATAAAGTTTGATTTTGAATACTTCTAAAAACTAACAAAAGGACCGAGGGTCAAATACCTGAGTTTGAGGTCAGTCTTTTTTGACAGTTTTATAATAAAGAATGTTTTGCAATCACTTTTTCCATGTGTTATTCAGAGCAACTTACTTCCCTCAATTCAATTCGGATTGATTTAGTTTGCCGATTACGCTTTAAAGGCTCTAGGGCTAATATACGCCATGCCACGCACTTACTAACTTATAACATAATAACTTGACGTCTCACAATTTGAAGGCAATAACCAGCTCAAACTTTGTATATAGTTGCCCTCTGTTGGCAAGCTCGAAACTACGGATCTTACTATTCATTTGATAAAAACAGCATCTTTTGAAATTCTGCTCTTCATAATCAAAAATTGATGAAATGTGATGCCCTGGAAATCAATTTCTACCAAAATGTGTAAGAACACTTGGTAAAAAACTTTGTAAAGGACAAATTTTGTCTGGATAAAAATGACCCAAACACGAAGAAAAGAAAAATTTTCTACCTTTGATTTTACAGGATACAAATAAGTTTTTCTGTCTTTGTGCGCTGTATTTTCCACGAGGAAAACTGTTTCAGACAACAGGAGCTGAGTGAGATGCAAAGACAATTCTCGCAGCAGATGGAAACTTTGAAGCGAAAAACTGAACAAGATCGTAAGAGAATCGAGAAGAAACACGTTGCGGAGATGGAAACTTTGAAGCGAAAAACTGAAGAAGATCGTAAGAGAATCGAGAAGAAACACGTTGCGGAGCTGGCGAAACTGACCGAGGAAGGAGAGAAGGCTCGGGAAATGTTAGAGGCGAAAGTTGAGAAGCTGAAACAAGACATGTTCAATGAGCAGCTGAAGAACAAGGCAGAACTTGACAAGTTGCAAAAACAGTTCGAAGACCAGCAAAAAGAGCTGGTAACTGAACGAAAGAATCATTCCGAGTTGGCGGATCAAATTGAGCGGCTGAATTTGCAGCAGCAAAAGATGCAAGAGCAGTTCAGACGAGAGAGGGTCGAGCGAGAGGAGAACCTGAGTGCAAAGCAGAAGCAGATTGAGAAGCAGAAGCGGGAAGCGGAGGAGAGGTTTGAGAGACAGAAGGCGGAAGCGGAGGAGAAGTTGAGACAGGAGCAGAGAGTGGCAGCTCTGGCAGAGCAGAGACAGAGAGAGGAACTGGTCAACCAAGGTAAACAGATGTGTCATTAGCTTAATTCATTCGTCATGCTGTTCGTCTTTTCAATTAGGTTACAGACAAAGTGAGCTCATCTAAATGTGGCATGAATGTCATCAAGTCAATTCTGTCATCGACACAGATCCATGCTGATAATGTTATTCGTGAATCATATGCTCTCCATTATCAGCTGTAGTTTTCATTTTATTTCAATTGTTGTCATGAGAATGAAGTTATAGGATGAACATTGCATAAGTAAAAAAGAACAGCTTTGAAGAGAACAATTTGTAAATCAAGAAAAAATAAGCAAATTAATCGATTGCGAGTTATGTGCTATTGACTGTACTCATAGAGTAATTTCAGATAAGGGACACCGTCTGCTCGTCACGCTATCTTATTTTCGGCCGGATAGATTCGTGCAACTTGTTAGTCTAATACCGATCTTACTCTTACTCTTATATCTCCTAGTCTCAATAGATCTAGTGTTTACTGATGTATGCAAGTTAGTTTAATCCAAGTTGCTCTGGTGCTGAAACTAAAATTAGTTTCAGCACTTACAAATAGGGGCAAATGTTAGGTATGGAATATTATTGGTTAATTAGGAAGATTTTTTGAAATTAGAGAATTATATTAATAACAAATTATAAATTTTCGGTTAGAACTGATTCCACCCATCCGGGGTTTAGAGAGTTTTCAGTTTTCAGTTGTTTGATGTAGTGAAGGACGGGTGATGTAGGTTTTTTTTGAAGTTGCGAGCATTGGCTTTTTGGGGGAAGAAGAAGTGTGGCTGTAGGTGTTTGACGTGTGCAGATTGTCATGTTCGTATCTCTAGATGGGTCTCGTTGATCGTGGGGGGTCTCGAAGATGGGTTTCATTGGTTGATTGTGTCAAGACTTCTGATCGATGCCATGATGTATCGATTTCGTTAAGTTTGGAGCAAGACTGCGTGCAGGGTGAAATTTGACTTTTCCGTGTGAAGTGCCAATTGACTAGGATCTGTACGTGTAGTCAACAACGAGATGGTCATTGGTCTGGTTCAATGGTTTTTTTTGCTGCGATGTTTGGAACAAACTTTAAATCCTTTGAGGGCCGTGACTTTAGGCAGCAAATCAGTGGATTTTCCATTCCGAAGTTGGAATGTGATTGGATTGTCTTCCACTTTGCTTCTCTTCTCTTGGGCTTTACGAAATCTGTACATACTGCATTAATCGTTTACATATATAATTTTCTTTGTTAAGTTTAGTTTTAGTTAAGATTTGTTATTAATAGTTATCGCAAAAGCGTTTTTATAGTAGTTTGGTTACTTTTAAGGACTCGCTCACCCTAGAGCAACTCTTGGCAAAAAGAGAGTGTGGGTCACAAAGCGTGATGTAGTGCGGTGCGTAAGACCGGCTATGGATCATGCTCAGGAGGTCACTCTGGTTGTAGGGTATAATTTTGAGGTTCTTTTTGCAGAGTCTCTTTTTATGTTCAACCTTTTGTTTCGTTTTCATTACTTGTTTTTCTCTTCTTGTTCTGGTTGTGTCCTTTTCTCAAAAATCTTATCTTTTGGTTTGGTTTTGTATTTGGACTTTTTGGTTTTTCCTTTTTTTCCTTCGATTGTGGTAAGACTGGAAAGTGGTCTCCAAAAGAATAATTTTGTCCAGTTTTAATCTGGTTTTAATCTAATTTGAGTACCGTGGGCTTTTTGTTCTTAGTCAAGCTATTAGTTTGTGGTTGTGTGATGTTAGTAAGCTGCGCTGGTTTTGTAGTTTTCTATATAATTCCTTCCAACTGTTTTAAAGGAAAGTGTGAAATGTGTGAAAACTGGTTAGAGTTGTTAAAAATGAAAGTTAAAACTTAATATATATTATTTAAATAATTCTTCGACGGCGAGCTGTGCGATTGTGGAAAGAGTTTATGGGCGAGTGAATGATTCAAATCTTATAAAAGGAGCATCTTGTAAAAAGGTTAGTAAATTTCTGAATTTATCTGCAATTTTGTTTCAAATTACCGCGTTGAAATGTTAATTTTACTTCTTCTGGGGAATTTTAATTTTCAAATTTACTGCTTGGTGAAAAAACAAAACGTTTGCATTTGGGATTATTTATTAGTTTATGTTTTTTGGGGCTAAATTTTACTGCTTTTCATTTATACTGCTTTTGTTTAGAATTTTTAAGAAAATAGTTTTCAATTTGCTGTTGTCTGTTTTAGATGAATGTGTGATGAAGTCTAAAAAAGAAAGTGGAACATTTATAAAGAATGGTTTGTTATGTTTCGAATTTATTAGTGTAAGATACATAATAATACTTACTTAATCATCAGCAAAAAATCCAATTTGGTTAATTTCATGAATGACGTTTGATGTTGTTCAAAGCTTAGCAAGTAAGCGGGTGATACATTTAGTTTTCAGTAGTGGCCCAAGCAATTCAAAAGCTTTGATGATCTTTTGCTCTTCACTACTTGGTGAGAATTCATGCGGTGTAATTTGGATTAGATTATAAAGCTTATGATTATATTTAATGTAATGAATGTATTCTAGGATTGGAATTTCAACGGGCTCTATATTCTCGTGAGGGACAATTAGTGGACAGAGTTTATCAACAATAAAAGTTCTGGCTAGTGGGCAGAATACATACATTTGTCGGATAGGGTCGTAGTTTCTAAGGATCCCTTGCATGTTAGTGTCTTTTATACAGTATGTGAAGTTAAGAGGAATGGTGAAATTAAATTGGAGTTTATAAATTGAAATCGATGGTGTGGGTTTCGTGATGGTGTATTAGTTGTGTAATGGTGTTGTATGAATATAAAGTAAGTGTATGTGTGAATTTGTTTCGTGCGTTACATAATTTGATGTGAGCAGTGTAAGTCACCTTCTTTGGGTGGTACGAAATAAAAGTTTAATGAGAAATTGTTAAATTAACTGAAATAAGATTCGTAGGGTTTTCTGACGCGAAGTCCTGTGGATATAATGTGATCATATTTTTAATTCATGCAGCTGATAGTAAATACATATGGAGATTTGATGAAAAAAGTTTCAGTCAGCTTGGGGTTAGCGTTACTATCGTCATTTGAAAAGATATCTTCATTGGGTCGTGCAATGGCATGATCATGGTGGTTAATAGAAAACCTATTAGCTTTTTGTTCAGTGAATCCAGTTATGCTTTGGTTTAGTCCGAAGGTTGTGAACTGTTTTTCGTGAAGTTCTATAGTTAGGTGATATAGTCTAGTTTGACATAATTCCTTGTCGTCTGGATTATTAATTAGTGGGAGTGATGATGGGTTACTGAATGGAAAATCTATTAGCTTTTCGTGCAGTGGATCTAGTTAGTGTTTGGTTTAGTCCAATGGTTGTGAACTGTTTTCCGTGAAGTGCTGTAGTTAGGTGATATAGTCTAGATTGACATAATTGCTTGTCGTCTGGACTATTTAATAGTGAGAGTGATAATGGTTACTGAAATCCTTGTATGAGATCCATGAAAATGTGGGAAATAATGCATTTTCATTAGTGTAATTTGGTTGTTCGTTGTTAGTATTTGCGTGATATTAAGTATATTGTAAAAAGAATGGCTAGCACACTTGGAGAAATGCTTTTTGTTGTTATGAAGTGGTTGAATTGTAAAAGTTTGGGCTGGTCGAGGGTTAGATGGGAGTGGGGTATTGGGGAGTTTTCGTTCAAATACTCGGTGGGCTCTGGTTTCTCCAGTAGTGGATGGGGGCTGGAGGATTCTGACAATGCCATGGTTTTTGAGAGATGACAATTGGTTAGTGTGTTAGGGTGTTGTAGCTGTTGTTGAAGGCTTATGAAGTTATCTAATTCATTCGTTTTCGAGCTCAGTATCAACGGGCTAGAGTGGTTTTGTGGGTCGCTGGTCATTGGAGAGTAGATTGGGGTTGCATCAGTGTAGGAGGTTGAGGCTGAGGAAGGTTCATGGGGAATTTGAGTATGGAGGGGTTGAAAGGGCGGCTGAGAAAAACGGATAGGCTAGGTTCGGAGTCTGGAAATTGATCTGGTGTTTCAATATCAGAATTGTTAAATTGTGAAATCGTGTGAAAAACTGTATTCGTTGAAGTGTTGTCTGAATCCACTGTTGGTGAAATATTAGTATATGATGATTCAGGGTGGGGATTGAAATCAAAAAGTGGTGAGATCTGGGAGTGACGTTGAGGTTGGATGGGTATGAAAGGGAACGGTTGAGGGATCTAATCTGGCGTCTCATCGTGGGCTTAAAAGATGGTTGTTCTGAGAACGGAAATTAGTGGTATGTGGCTGTTCTATAATCTGTTCATATGTCTCGTCTACATTTGGTTGTTGTGCTTCAATAAGGGTAACTGGACTTTGTGGATATCTATGACTTGTAGAGATGTGCTCTGTTAGGGATATGTTCCTGTAGATTCGTGGTGTTAAAGATAATTGATGGTTGTTTTCTAATGTATGTAATTGTGGTACAGTAGTTGTCGTGTTTCTAGTGTCTTGAGAATTATCATATGTCTTAGGTGTGGTTGATAGTTTTTTTTTTGTATTTAGTTATTTGAGCGTCTAAAAGTATTTTGTTAATTGAGGTTGAAAATATTCCGAAAAATCCTGCGAAACTCCTACGATCGCTTGTTTGTTTACTTGTGTGGGGATTGCGCATGTATTACAAATTCTTTTCAATAAAGAATAGCAAAAACCAAAAAAATTTAACGTTGCATATAATATAGTCAGTCTTTCTATGATGTAAGAGGGCCATCCTAGAAAGGCGAGTAGTTCATTTTTTAAAATTACAAATTTAAAGATATTGATGGGTGATATATCTTGTGGACGGTATTTTTCATCGTTTAAATAAATATCTCTTTTTCACCGTTTAAATGTTCAATATCTTTTGAGTATCCACTGTAGTCTTGTGTGTAGATGTCTAAAACTCCTGCGGTTTCTGCAAGTTTTCTTAATTATTGGTCAATGGATTGTCTTTTGTATTGTGTCCATCTTTGTGAGGAGTTCTACAAATTGTTGTATGCGGAAGTGATGTTGTATATCTGATCTAAAGTATTAATCTATAGCTTTAATACTTTCTGGTGAAAATTTCTTTAATGGCGGCATAAGTGTAGGATCTGGTATGGGAAGATTATATTTATCTTCATCGAGATTTAACTGTACAGCATTGTGGCTATTTTCAGATCCACATGGGACAGCTGTAGTCTAAAAAAATGTTCTTCTAGAATGCGTATCAAAAAAGTGTACTAAAATTATGTAGAACCTGGGGATTCTTTTGTAACATTTTTTGCCTTCAATCACGTATAAAGGTGATACTTTTTACGTAAACGTGTTATACCATAATGTATATGTATCTTTCGTACTCGAAAAATTTTGATCTATTGCCTGACAACAAATAACCTGCATAGAGTATTTTTAATACTGCTAGTGGAAGTGATTGTAAAATTTGTGTTAGTTCAAGTTAACATAAATGATGAAGCGTTTCTAGTTCTGATAGGAACATTTCTTGAAAAATTCTCTTTTTTGTGTAACCCAATTTCATGTCTAAGTGGATGTCATAGTGAATTGCACCAAAACACGCTTGGTTCATAAGTGATAGTTCTTGAAAGCGTGTACTGCTTTTGTCTTGTGGTCGAAGTTTTCCACCAGTTCTTACTGTGTTTTTTAGAAAGATTACTGAGATGTATGCATTTTGTATTTTGAAACGTGATGTGTTAAATCTGGTTTGATTTTCAGATTTCTTGTGTTCATGTCAAAACCTTTTTTGTATTCTACAAGGATTTCTGAAAATTGTGTTTTGTAAAGTGGAGTGTTATTTTTGCAGGCGAAATGTGAGATTTGAAGTGTAGGTCTCTGTGTAGATTTGAAAACGTGTTAGTTTGTTTTCCGTATTATTGAAATTTTTGAAACGTTGATTGTTTTGTCTGACTTTTCAGGGTTAACTTTCTTGCGTGTATTCCCACAAATTGAAATGTGGTACATGTGTCTTCGGGGAACCAAAAAATTGTTGCTTGTGTTCTTGTTGTTGGATTGCACTATCCCTGGTCTTTTTTCCAAGGTAATCGTGTTCCTTGATAACTTATTGTGTCATCTTTTAAATCTCGTGTTATTTGTACCTTTTCTTGTTGGATTTTCTAATCAAAAAAACATATTTAGTTATCCTCTGTTTTTTGTGTCAGCCTTGCAATTAGAAGGGTAGTTTTTCTTCAATGTGTGGTATCCAATTTTTATCATGAAGATCATAAGTTAATTGTCCATGAGCGCCGTGGAATGGGTATTTGTCATCTAATTTTATATGAACTTGGTCTCTTTTAACCTGATGTGCTGAGTCTAGAAAAACTTGAAAGTTTACCAATTTTTGGTTTATGCCTTTATTTGTGGTTAAATTAATCGATTAAATTCGTTTTTACAATCTTCAGGGCTAAGACGTAAAAGTCTTTCTATATTACTTTGATAGAAAGAATCGTGATCAAGTCTATTTTTGTTTCCATTTGAGACTTGAGAACAATGTACTTTTTTCTCTGAGAGTGTTCCTGTAAACTTGTATCCTGTTGATGTTGTACCTCGGGCTTTTGAATAAAGTGGTGCTATCTAATTGATTGTTTCTATTTTTTGTGGTTCGGATTCGCATTGAGTTACTTGATTTATGGCGTGTTTATGTAGTGTTTTTTGTTCATTTTCTTCACAATCATAGTGTGTAACAAATAAGTCTAAGTCTTGTTCGAGGGAAAGGGTTTTTATGTGATGTTGGTTCTGAAAAAAGAAGGGGAGAGAGGGCTTAGAGGAAAAAGATTATCAAAAGATACATATTTAGGATAGTCCTAAATAAGGATTATAGAATGTGATTTATCCAAGTGTCTTTTTTGTATATCTATCGTATTTATCAATAATTTCTGTTAGATAAATGCGGGAGGTAAAGCTTGAGCTGTTATATTTGATGGAGCTAAGGGGAAGGGTTGATGTCCTAAATTCTTTAATATTACTGTTATTTCCAATTTAAGTGTTAAATTGTCTTGTGTAATCTGTTACTGTGGAGGTATTGACCAAACAGTGGAGGGAGTGCTACGAATGTATTCTAATTTAATCGTAGGGAAATGTTATTGGTTAAAAGTTTCTTTTATATATCGTCTAAATTTGTAGAAAAATTTGGAGGAAATCATGTTGTTGATATTTAACTTATTGAAGGGGTTGAAGGAAAATAAGGGGCTTCTGGTAGTGACATAGTGACATAGTGACAGAGATGTTTCTGATGTGATATCTATTGGTTCTTTTACCAAGTTTGATTCACCTCGAGTGAAAGCTTGTGTCATCCAATGTGGGAGATGTTGTGTTGAAGTTGGGGGGTTAAAGGGACTTTCAAGAATTTGTTGGGAAGTGGGGGTTGATTTTAAGTAATCCGATGGTATGTTCGGAGTGTTTTTTGTGAGCTAGAATGTAATGGTTGGCGGTACATTGAATTGTACTGCTGGAAAGATCTAAAGAATTTGGGGTTGGTGATGAGGAAATTTTAAAATGATCTCTGTTAGTTGTAAAAATTCTATTTCGTCTTGGATGTATGATTTGTCTACTTATTGTGGATGTGTTTTTGTTTTGCCTTGGGTGTCTTGTTCTATTAAGGTCCTGCTGAAGGGAAAAGTATTTGTTATACGTTGGTTTGTATTGTGGTTCGCTTAGGGGTGCGTGGTTCTAAAGGTTCTAAAGGTTCTGATAGCAGTGAATGTTTTTCTTCAAATGTATATGGGTTTTCTTGAAATGAAATACGTGTTGATGATTGAAGGTGGTTTGTCTGACTGGATGTTGGTATTGTTGGAGATTCCTGGGATGTTATAGTCGGTGGAGACTGTTGTGTGGGTTGCTGATTTGCAGTTTTGATTTTTTTTCAGATTTTTTACCTATGAGGAAAATTTATAATGGTTATAGTATACTTCTAAGAAAATGATTAGAAGTATTATTGCCAGTGCCAAAATTGTTATTGCCTGTTTTATACGTTTGGATATTGTCAGAATTAGGGAAATTAGAAATGTGAAAAAAATTACTAAAAGAAAAAACAATGTTGTGCTTGTTGAATACTTGTTTTAACATTTAGGTGTTTGTTGAAATATCGTACCTGAGGAGCTGATCAAGGATTTTTGCAAAGTCGAGGTAGCTTTCATGGAGTGAATAGAAAAATAATAAAAACCTGCAAAAATTTACGAAGCTAAAGAGAAATAGTTCGAACGTTTTTTATATATGATGATTTGAAAAAAGGTCGATAGAATTGAAAAAAGTTTTGAAGTTTTAATTTTAGAAGGTTGACTGTTTTGGAAAGAAGCGTTTGAGAAATGATTCGTTCTCGCCAAATTTTTTTTTGAGGCAAAATTTGAGTGTGGTCGGATTGTTTATAGATTTTTGACAAGTGAGCTTCCTGATTTTGGTTTTTTCATTGAATGACTGGGGGTATCTAGGAGTTATTCGTACCTTAGGCTAAATGATGATGTCCTGTTTTTTCTTTAGGCTGATTTCATATTTTTCCTTAAGGGAAATTTGGAGTGTAAGTTGGGGCAATATTGTTGATCTTTGTACCAGCTGCTAGAGGAGGGTTGTAATATTTAAATTTTGTTTATTTTGCTGGTCAAATATCAGCTTGTTGCTTATTTTTGACCTGGAGGTCCTTTAGTTATAGTTACATATATGTTTGAAGTTTGCAAAGTGTCGGCTAAGGAAGTGATGTCAGAATGAGGTGATGATTAGATAGCTTCTGAATGGCTCAAGTTTAACTAGTTGTTCATGGGTGTCAGCATGAATTTTAAGGAAAGCGAAGAACAATTTGCTATATTTGTGAAATTTAAAACGATAATTAATTAGAAAGAGACTTTTGGAAATCAACATCTTTATCATTTTTGATTGTGGAAAGAAGGTTTTATAATGTTTTCGTGGTCGATTTCAAAGTCTTGATTATTGTCGTTGTTGAGAGGTTTCTTTTATTTCCTGTGGTAAATTTTTTTGATCCAATTTTTTTTCTGAGGTAATTGTTTATGGCTTATTTCTTGGGATTTTTGTCGAGTGTTTTTGTTATTTTGTGTTTCTGGATTTTGTGGTGAACAATTTATATCACATGTTTGTTTTTGACTATTGCCTGCGTTGTTCTGGACCATTTTGATTCTTGTAAAAGAGTACAATTGTGTTAGTTCGCGAAGAGCCTACTCTTTTGGGTAATTTGATAAAAAATTGTTTTTGTGTTGAACAGCTTCTTTTTTATTTCAGTCAATAAGTTTATATGTTACATCAGTGGGTTTGGATTGGTTGTTTTTTTTAGATTTTCTTTTTTGTTTTACAAAATTTGGGATTAGGACAAAAGTTCCAATTTTCAAATTTGTAGCTGGTGTGAACCGTGAATTCATTTGGGAATGAATATTCTGTCCTTTTATTATTTTTTTGGCTATTTTTTGATAAACTTCATTGTGTTTTTTATCTCTCTTTAAAATTATTCGGTATGTGTGCCGGAGGCTAATTTAAAAGATATCGGTGATGAAAATTATCTTCATCGTGTGTATGTAATGGTAGATTATAACACATTGACTTGTTTGTAAGTTGGCATTAACCTTGTGTGTATTTGAGGCGTTTGTAAGGTGATATTCCTAAGGTTGTTGTTATTTGCGAATTGTAAGGTAAGGGGAACGAATTTACATCTGTTGACAGTTCAGTATATTTTGTATCGTTTCCATTTATGATACATCTGAGATAATATTTTAATGAACGGTTCATTCCTTCGACTAAACCATTAGTCCAAAGGTCAATAAATGTTCGTGGCTTGTGTTTGATGTTATATAGATGGCATAATGTAATTATTTCATTATTAATGAACTCAGTGCCATTATCTGTGGCAAGGATTTCTGGTAGTCCGAATTTTGCTCTCCAGTGTTCATAAATTGTTGTATATGCATAATAGGCATTACAATAAGGTACTGGCTTAAGTGCTACGTAGTGTGTAAATGCGTCAACTATGACCATTGTATATGAGTTTCCTTCTGAAGAGGGTGTTATTGGTCCTTTTGTATCGAATGAGACTATGCGGTCAAACTATAAACTTTGTCCTTTGAAATCTTGTTTTTCTGCTATTTGCTTTTAATGTGGGTGTGTTTTTTTAATTTGCACGTTAAGAAATCATTGCGTAATACCCTAATCCAAATCGGTGCCATTGGAAAGTAAAAGTTTTGGGTATAATTTGAGTATGTTTTTTTTTCTGATCCTGCATGTCCTTCAGGGTTTAAGGAATGTGAAATGTAAAATGCTAGGTGTATCATACATAGTGATAAACATGGTACCCTAAATTCAGATGTTTGATATTCTAAAATATTTGTGTTCTCATTTATGGATGTGTTATTGAATTTTCTAATTTATCTTAGAAGTGTTTTGTTTCCTAGAATTGTGATATCTGCTTTTATGGTTTTGTTTTATAAGTGTGCCAAGACTTTAATTGTCTAATGACTGGGCCAAGGTAATTTTCAAGGTAAGTCAAGTGTAATTTCTCTGTATTTGGCAGAAAGAAATTTTCAATTTCTAACTTTGAGAGAGGTATGTTATCTAGAGAGTCATGGGGGTTAAAATTTTGATTTATTGTGTAATTTGATACGGAATCTGGGGGTACTGATAAGTTTATTTTATCAGTTAGGTTTTCTTTTTCTATTAAAGGCAATAGATTTGTCCTGTATATTTTTGTTTGAGGGGTTTTTTGTTGTGTGTTGTTTTTGATCCATGATGATTATTTATCGGTTTAAATGTAGAATTTCGAAAAAGAGGTCTACTTTGTAGTGATTTTTTTGACAATCTAAATATAATGGGAAGTAATGTACGTTATTTATTTTTGTTTTATCAACGTCAGTTTTTACTGCACATTTGCATTCTAGTCTTGGTGATGTTTCGTCTTTTACAAAAAAATTAATTTTTTGTGGTATTTCTACTGTTGTTTTTCTTGTTAATAATTTAGGTGTTGTGTTTTGACTGAGTGTGCCTGGTAATGCAAGATTTTTTCCTGCTGCCTAAACTATATGTAGGTTTGGGAATTTCTATAAAATTAACTGAAACCTATAAACTCTATCGTTTGGATTTTATTTCTGTGAAAACCAAAATTATAGGTTTATGGTCTGTAAAGAGAACTGTTGGATGTTTTGATCCAAGTATTAAAATTCATCTTCGGTGAGGGTATATATTATAGCTGTGCTTTCTCTCAAAAGTGTAAAGAGTCTAAGTTCAGCTTGTGTAAATCGTCTTGAATTTGCTGAAATAAGATTCTTTTTATTTGTTCTACTCTGTGATTGTAATAAAGATGCGCCGATGCTAAAATTTGCTGCGTCGCACATAGCATAAAATGGTTGATCGGGATCTGGAATGGTGTCTGATATATGTTCAGTGAGGAGTGTTTTTGTTTGTTCAAATCAATTTTGGTGTTCTGTTCTCCATTCATATTTTTTTTTGCTGTCCGAGAGTGTTACAAAATGGTCTTAAAAACATTTTATAGACGGCACTTAATGGTCGTATTTACTTAAGAAATTAAGCATTCAAAGATATTCATGGATTTTCTTTTTGACGATGGTTGAAGTTTTACGATTGCGTCTATGCGGGATTTTAGTGGATGTATTTCCTTCGAAAAAACTGTCATTAAACCGGGACTGCTTAAATGTTTTATTTATGGAGTATTTGATGATATTTATCTTAGACAATGAACATTTTGTTTTTTGTCTGTGATTTCATGAAAACATCGTCTGAATATGTTATGAGATTTTTACTGAGGAAGAATGGTCAAGAATTTTTGCTCATAAATGCTCAGAATGCTGCTCGTCCTATTGAGATTCCGTAGAAAAATCTATTGAGTTCGAATTGTTGGTTTCCATTGAGGAATTGTGTTAAGCGTCGTGATTGTTCATCTAAGGGCATTTGATTGTATGCACTGTTCATGTCAGCTGTTGTGAAGTATTTTCCGTTTATCTTTGTGAGAATTACTTGAATTGGTTTGATAGGCCAATTACATTTAGATTTATAAATGAGTGAATTGAGATATCTTGTGTCTAGAACAACTTTTACTGATTCTCCTTTAGCCAAAATAATAACGGGGTTTATGAATGTGTTTCTTTTTGGTTGTTCTTCTTTATTCACTGGGGAATAAAATTCATATTGCTCTTGTATATCTAGTAACCTATTAACTTTATATTGCAAGTGCATTGAGATTTTACTGGATCGTTGCTTTTTGATAATTGCGTCAAGTTTCAGAGATAGATGTAGTGGTGAATTTACTTCCCCAACATCGAATTTAGATGTGGCGTAAACCATTGGGTATTTTAGTAGTAACTCGGCTAATTGTTCAAATTCTTTTTGTGTAATTTGAGAGTCTTGAAAATAGAACCTTATAAAGAATTTTTGTTGTTCATTGGTACATTCTGATATCTGAAATGTTTGTTTAATTAAGGTTTTTTTGTAAAGCAGTCTGTGTTCCATTTTTTATCACTTATTATTTTTTTAAATGATAATTTTTCATTCAAATTTGATGATTGGCATATATCTAATAATTTCAAAATTTTATTTACTCTATATGCTACTTCTAATGTGGGAGAAAGTGTTGCACTTGTTTCGCAGTAACCTAGAATTCCTAGAGGTAATGTTTTTTTTGTGTGGGGAATTATTGTATACATGTAATGAAAATATATCTGAAATTGTGTGTATTTGATGGATGAGATTGTTACTCGGAAAAATTTGTGAATTGGTTTGAATTCAAGGTGTGACATATAAGTCGTTGTTTGTTCTGTCTCATGTTGTTTCAGGTATTTTCGTTCTTGGTTATATTTAGGGTAGAAAATGGAGAAAAATGGCGGTTGTTTGCTTAGTCTTTGGAAGAAATAAGTGGTTAGTTTTTCATTTTTGTGTATTTGTCTTTTATGTGTATTTTGCTATATAAAATATTAATAGTAGTAATATATTTAGTGATAAATGGTATTCCAACAATTTTGTGTTTTATATCTGTGATGTGGAATGTTTGTTTGAAAGGTTTTTTAAAAAATTTGTTCCATTTCATTGTTTGAGTGGGAATGTTTGTTTGAAAGGTTTTTTAAAAAAATTTGTTCCATTTCATAGTTTGAGTGGGAATTGTTTGAGTGGGAATTGGATTTTTCCAAGATTAGTTAAACTTGATCCTTGTGCTGTAGCTAATTTGCTTGAGGTTTTTGAGGGTATTAGTTTCGGGTGTAAAATTTGTATTTATTTTCAGGTGGGAATGTTTATTCTTTTTGATGTTGCTCCTGTGTCTCTTAATAAATCAGTTTTGAGGTCTGGTGATTGAAAATCTTTACTTTGGGGATTTCTAAGAGAAGTGGTATTGTCCAAATCTTTTCTTTGGGCAATTGCATTTTGTTTGATGCGTCTTAATACATATTGTTTGTGCTTGAGCATCCTTTAATTTCTTGTTCAGTATAATCTGTTTTTTTTCTTGAATATTATCAGGGTTTTGGAAATAGTTATTATTGTTTTGGTAACACTTCGATTCGATTGGTGTTTTGTATTCTTTTTCAATCTGAAGCATGTTTATTGAAAGCGTATTTTCTATTTCGCTCTCATCGTCTGTGAATTTGCAAGTTACGTGATTTGGGTGTAATTTTGTGGTTTTTGTGTTATCAATACCGGGAGGGTCTGATTGAGTTTCTTCAGTTTATTGTACTTGGTTAATTTCTCTTTGATGATAAGATGTACTACTTCTATAGTTTTGTTGCGAATTTTGATATTATGTATAATTCTGATTGTGAAAAACTCTTTTGTCGATTTTGATAATTCGAATTTCTGTTTTGAAAATTGTCACATGATCTTTTGTGACAATTAAAAAGTTTGATCTATCATTTGAATAGTTTAGAAATCTGTTATTTTGATAATGTCTAATCATATTGTTTGAAAAGTTTCTGTTTCTATTGTATGAGGAGTTTCTAGAACAATCATTTAAATAATATCAGTTTTTGGGGTTTGAGTTGACACGATTCCAGTAATAATTTGAATAGTTGGTTCTATTTGAGTTTGATCATGAATAAATATTCCGATATTGATTGTTTTGACTGTTTGGTCGACTACATCTATTTTTTGAGACTATATCTATTATTTTCTGGCGATCTTCCACAATAATTATATCTGTAGGGTGATTGTTACCAAGAGGCATTATATTTATCAAGAAGTGATTTTCTCGAACTATTGATTCTGTGAATGTTTTTGTTTGGTAGATTCTGGTCTTTTTTCATGTATTTGTGACATGATTTATTTGGTTCTCTATGTTTTTGTTGTTTGTTCTGATTATCTTGTTGTTTTTGTCTATATTCAGCAATGCTGTGTCCGTATCTACGGCAATAGTTACACCATTTTTTGAGTGATTGTTTGCCTATAAAATTTGGGTTTTTCTCGTAGACTTTTGATTTTTCAGCTAGTTCAGAGTCAGAGTCATGAATAATTTTTATTTGTGAAGTAGTGGTTTGATTGTTGTTTATATATTGTAATTTGAAAGTTTCTGTTTCTCCCAATTTCATAGTGATTTCGGCTTGTTCTATTAGTTTTCTGAAGTCTATATCGGGTTCTCGAATTGAGGATAGATGTGATGCTCGCTTTTGTATTGCTAATTTTCGTAAGTGAGGTAATAGAGTCATCACTCATAATTCTGTCATTTTTGTGATCTTATAACCATCCGCATTAAGTAAATATGCTTTTCTTACTAGTGTTTCAACTCTTACTGAAAAATGTTTAATTGTTTCGTTTGGGATTCTGTGAAATTCATTGCATACGATTCTTTGGTGTTGTTTGTTTCTTTCTGAGTCGAACACTTTCGAAAAATTTTGTGTGAATCGTTTCCAATCTGACTTAATATCTATAGGTAAAATTGAAAACCATTTTTGGGCTGAGCCATCAAGTGTGGTTTGGATTAGAGCTGTGCGTCTATGTATCCAATTTTGATGAAGTGGTGTATTTACTGGTTCAGGTGCTATGTTTAAAATCAAGTTTTTTGTGACTGCATTTAAATAACCTTCTACTGGGTATTCGGGATCTGTTCCTGTGAATACCATTAGTGGCTTATTTGAAGATATTTAGGATCCACTCATAAGGTATGGATTCATAGTCATTTGTAGTGATTCTGCGGCATTTGGTTTTTGAGAAAAATTTGTAAGTTGAGTCTTTGTTATTTCGTGTTGTTGTAGATGATATGGTAGTGGGATTTCATTTTGCATTTGAGTTGGTAGGTAATTTTGTGTATTCACTAGGTTTTGTGATTGAAAATTAATATTATATGACGTTGGGTGATGTCTTGTTTGCATTTTTTCATTTCGTGTATATGGTTCGAAAAGATCTGGTTGATGGAAAGGATCTGGTTGATCGATTTTCCATTTTTTGTCATGATGATTTGTAATAAATCGTTGCTGATTTTGATAAAATTATGCTTCATCTTCTGAGTAATGTGGTTGATTCCTTTATGATGTTTGTTTGTTAAGTTATTTTTTTTTTTGAAAAAAGGATAATTTTTGCTACGGTTTAGTGTAGCTCGTGGTTGATCGTTAAAAACTACTGATTGAGAAGATTGTTGAAGTATATTTTGATATTAGATTGTGATTGATTTTGACTATACATATTGGGGGGTTTTTTTGTTTAGGGTTTTTGGAAAAAATTATAGTTATAACCTGAGAAGTTATTTCTATTTGATGTCTTTTGCTTATTTTTTGTGTTGATGTTGTTACTGGTCTAAGTGATTGATGGCCTATTTGTGAATATTGTGGAATAACTGAAGGTTTCACTGTCGATTGTATAGTTGTTGGTGGAAATTCTGCGTTTTTATTTTTTGGAGTCGTAAGGTTAGGGTGAATAGGAGAAAAGCTTTGTTGTGCTGTTGTTGGTTTTCTTTCAACTATTTATTTATTTACGAAATGTGATGGAGTGTGAATATCTTGTTGAGTAAGGTTTTTTGTTCCGTTTAAATTTTTTTGACTAATAAAGGTAGAATTTAAACTATTATTTCCTTCACTATCGGTGAATTTTGAGTTATGGTTTATAGGTGTTGAATCAGTAGTAAGTGGGTTACTGTAACAAAATTTCTGTTTATAGAATTTGTAGAAACTGTGGTAATTGCTTGACTTGAGATGTCAGCTGGTATATTAGTAAAATGATGGACTGTCCCAAACATAATGTCTTTCATCTGCCAATATAGTTTCCTCGTCTGAACTTTGTGGTTGATTTTTTTTCTTGCTAGTGATTTAAGATCAAGATTATGGACAAAATAATCAGTTATAATCCATGCTTTTTTCTGCTGTAGATTTTCTTTATCATTTTGTGATATATCGTTATAAGTGAGATTTTCACGGATTGTGTTTAAAAATTTCGAGAAAACATTTACTTCCTGTTTTACAGCTCTATGACGGGATGTTTGAGTTGGTGAGTCACCTTGTGTTTCTCTCAATTCTAGTATGGATAGATAGCTATAAATATTTGAGAATACATCGTTTGTGAATATGGAATTTGCTTCTTGTGAGTTTTGGTGTTGTATACTTTTTATATAGTCTGTAAAAACGTTTGAGAGCTCTGTATCTATGTCTTCTGTTTGTATTTGGTGTTTTTTGTGATTTAATTTTAGTGATTTGATTGAGAATATACCATAAAGCGATGAGATACTGCATACATCTTTTTGGTAATGATCAAGGATTTTTCGTTTCATTTGTACTTCAGCAAATTCTTGTTTACATAGACTAATTCCTTTTTCGATTAAATTTACAATTAAGTCATGACAAAATTGTACTTGTCCTCGGGAGGGATTATTTTGCGGTTTTATAGAAAATGGAAGTATCAAGTTATCGTTGAAAATTTGGTTGTATTCGATCATGTTTTAAATTTTAAAATTATTAGTGTGTAACATTCAATATGTCTTATTGGTTGATTCCAATTAGATAAGTGTATTGGTTTGTTAATCTATGACTTTTTTGTTTTGCGTTTTCGTTTTATTGATTATAATGTGGTGGCTTCTGAGTCGGAGAAATATATTTGGTCGTCAATCGGGTTATGCTTGCTTATGGAATTTTTAAAATCTTGAAGTTCCTGTATTGTGTTTGCGTCTGATTCTGACACTGCGTTTCTTCGTTTTGAAAATCGCTTTCTGATAATTTGTTTTCGTTTTGTTATGGTTGTCTTTTTTTCGTGTTTGTTGTTTTGATCTAATATATCTTATTGCTTTTCTGTTTGGTGTTTTTACAAGGTCTTATCTTGCGTTTTTGAATAAACATTTATGTAATACGATTGTTTGTTTGTTACCTAGATTATCTCTTGATATAAGGTTTAGGATGATGGATGCAATATTTGGATTAGAGGTTTCTAATTTCTTAAATTGTTAATCCTCACGCGTTTTGAGTGGTTATCTTAGCTTGGGGCATAGGTTGTCGTGGTTTGACGGGTTGGAGAGAGAGTAGTATATCGATTCGTGAGAATGATTTTGTACTTTCTCGTGACTAAGTTCTAATTAAAGGTAGACTTACCTTATTTTACCTAGGGTTTGCGATTTGTGATCGAGTGTTGAAGAATAGTAAGTCAATCCACAAGGTTCAGGTATATTTGAAACGCGAGTAGATCATTAGGTACTTTTTAAGACTTACTAAGTTTAAGTGTTTTAGCCTGGGTCATCTAAGAGGAAGGGGATCAAGTGGAGAATGAGTGAACCGAATTTCTTCACTGTTTATCCTAGTTAAAATGATTAGTTCTTTCAAAACTTCTGTTAGTTCTGGGTCGTTGATAAGGGTTGGGTAGTGAATTGACGTTTGAGGTCTACAGACACTATAAAATGTGGAGGGGGGGGGGGAGTAAAATTGTTCTGTTTGATCCAAGGAAAGCCTTGATGATCGGAGAAAAAACTTTTTATTTAGTTTACTTCAAAGATCCAAGGAAAACTTTGATGAACTGTTATTTAAGTTGAGATAATTTGATAGAAAACAAGGATAAGCCTTGATACGGTTTAATGCAAAAATTTAAATTTTAAAGGTTGAAGATAAAAGTTTAGATGACGTTAGCTTTGTGTAATTTGCTGATATTTTTTTAGGTGAAGCTGGGATGAAGAAATGATGTGACAGATTATTAAAACTAACAAAGTATTTTTCTTTTAACTAATTTATTTTTATTCGATAAATTGTTTCATTCAAAATGTTTTGATTTACTGTAGAATTTTTGGAGGGAACGACTTGTGTTGTTTTTATCAGTCGTTATTGTATAAAAAGTAGGTTAAGCACCATTAAGCTTGCTGAATCGTTCCTTCAAATTTTTTGTCAGCAAATGAAAATGAAATTTTATGTCAGTTATATTTACTGCGGAAAGTATTCTAAGTATATAGGTTTGTTCCGATTTCCGGCATACTATCATGAAATAAATCGATAGATTTCTTCCTAATCGTAGATGGTGCTTGGTACTTGGTCTTCTCGCAATACCTGGTTTTTCTCGTATTGATTGGAAAATTGGCGGTCGTCTTTTGAGTCGGAGAGACATTTCTAATAAATTGTTTTTTTCATGTAACATTTTTTGCAGTTTTGCTATTGTCTAATTCTAAAGTCTATTGTTTCTAAATATAAATTATTTAAGGTCTTGTTCGAGACTTTTGGTCGCACCAGATGAGTTATGTGCTATTGACTGTACTCATAGAGTAGTTTCAGATAAAGTACACCGTCTGCTCGTCACGCTATCCTATTTTCGGGCCGGATAGATTTGTGCAACTTCTTAGTCTAATACCGATCTTAATCTTACTCTTATATCACGTAGTATCAATAGATCTAGTGTACACTGGTTTTTGCGAGTTAGTTTCCAGAAAGAGAACAACTGTATTCGAAGTTTAATTCCAATTGCTCTGGTGCTGAAACTACAAGTAATTTCAGCACTTACGAATAGGTTTAAACGTTAAGTATGGAATATGATTGGTTAGTTAGGAATATTTTAGAAATTATATATTTATAACAATTTATAAATTCTAGTTTAGAACTGATTCCAATTGAGAGAAATATCCAGAAGAATGAAAAGGTTTACAAGCTGATTCCTTGGGTCGCGATCCCGCTCAAAAACCGCTCAAGATATGAGCGGTTTGAGCGGTTTTTTAGCAAGATTTGAGCAGTTTGAGCGGTCAAGGCGTTTTGGGCAGTTTTTTGTGGAAAAAACGCTCAAACCGCTCAAATCCTGCTTAACAAACCGCTCAAAAACTGCTCATTTCTTGCGTTGATTTTTGAACGGTTTTTCAAGCAAGGTTTGTGCGGTTTTTAAACGTTTTTCGAGCGGTCTTATAAAGAAAACCGATTAAAACCAACAAAAAGCCTGGAAAGGTAATGTGACCCCGGGTTGACCTCCATAAACCGAAAAGGCTTGTCTTACATTTCCCCAAACCGAAAATGCTTATACAATTGCCTGCATCAAATGTATGGAAAAAAGCTTATCATACAATTTTTATACATCTTCAAAAAACCACTGAAAAAAGATTCAAACTATTTTCTCCGGCTATTTGAACCAAATACAACAGTCTGGGGATAAAAAAAACTACGTTTGTTTTTTTTTTTTGAAAAAAATGTTTATCATACAATTTCCATATATGAAAATTGTATGATAACCATTTTTCTATGAGAGGCAAGATTTTCAGAAATTGTTAAAACTTATCTTTAAACAAATTTAAATTATTTAAGAATGCTTTTGCTCATTTTAAAGGAAATTGCTCATCAAAAACGAAAATTTTAATTGAAGCTAATAAAAATGGTTATCATACAATTTATATTTATGAAAATTGTATAATAATCATTTTTTCATTAAAAGCAAGATGTTCAGAAACATGTTAAAACTTGTTTTTAATCGAAATTAAAGTAAATAGGAGTGCTTTTGCTCAATTTAAAATACCTTGCTCATCAAAATCGAGGTTTCAAAGCCAATTTTTTTGCTCAGTTTTACTTGTCACACATTGGTAGTTTACGACGAGTAAAACTGAGATCTCGAAGGGTCGGAGCCACACAGTTTGTCTTCTCCGAAAATGACTCAAATTAGCGTTGGGGTTAGGGTTAGGATTAAGTTTAGGGTCTCTTAAGAAGTATAATTTCGCAATCTTTGGAAAACAGAATTAAAAAAAAATTTAAAAAAAAAACAAATTTTGTAGCCACAACAATTCTCTTGATAAAAAGCATTTATGAAAAAATGCTTGTCTTACAAATTCCATTTATGATAAAATGCTTATCTTACAATTACCATATCTGAAAAAATGTTTACCCCACAATTTCCATTTATGAAAAAAAGTTTATCCTACAATTTCCATATATGAAAAAATATTTATCCTACAATTTCCATATATGAAAAAACGCTTATCCTAGAGTTTTCTTTTACAATTTTTTGAGGTTATGAAACTGTAGGAAATTGTAAGGACCAGCATTTTATCATATATGGAAAGTTTAGGATAAGCATTTTTGGTCAAACCACGCTAAGATGCAGTTGAATTACTATCTACAATTTAAAAAAAGTGCTGTTAGACCGTTGTTAAATCAAGCAAGATTTTTTTCGATGTGTTGACCAAAAACAATGTGAGCAACTTTTTTCAAATGCTCGAGCAAAATAACCACTGGAAAATATGTAAGATTCGAGCGGTTTGAGCGGTTTATCTAAAAAAACGCTCAAAAACCGCGCAAGATGTGAACGGTTTTGAGCGGTTTATCTAAAAAAACCGCTCAAATACCGCGCAAGATTTGAGCGGTTTTCGAGCGGTTTATCTTAAAAAAACCGCTCAATAACCACTCAAATCTTGCGCGGTTTTTGAGCGTTTTTTTTAGATAAACCGTTCAAAAACCGCTCAAACCGCTCATTTTGAAGCAAGATTTTGTGAGTAATTGTCTAAAAAAACCGCTCAAACCGCTCAAATCTTGCTTCAAATTAGGTGAAAAAATCTCGAATCGGGTCATTAAGATGCCGAAATTATCATACAAGAATCTAGATTTTCAAAAAGAAATGAACGTGGTTTGGAAGTTTAGGTAGAAAGGTGGCGTGCTGTTTCAGCTCAGTGGAAGAAGACTGCGGAGATAATGTTGAGAGGATCAAAAGGGAAGAGCACAGAGAATACAGCAGTGGATATCAGAGATGCCTTTATGAATACATACTCTGGGAGCATTTGGTTCATCTATGTCTGTGATAAAAACAGTGACTATAGTGTCAAGTGTAAAGATGGAGTGGGTGAGACAGCAGAGTGGAAGAACAAGACAGAGTACCCCTACAACATGCACATCTACACTGTCCCTAGGTCAGACTACAGCAGACAAAAAGCAACTGATGAGGAGAGAGAGAAGATAGAGAGTGTGAGTAAGAGTGTGTTGTCTGATATGGAGAGTAGAGTGGGTATGACGTCACAGAAGATGAGGGATGAGCTCATCACCCGTCTGGGCAGAAGTGGACTCAAGTGGATGTATGTTAGAGTGGGGACAGGGGATGAATATGGGATTGATTATTGTATTGCGAGTCGCTCTGTTGATACATGTGGCTCCAACTGTTCTATTGCAATCTACCTGGATGACTAAACATGTAGCACCACTGGACTTCAACCTCATTCAATCGGATGCTTTTATTGGATACTCTTAGATAAACCACTCAAAACCGTTGAAATCTTGCGCGGTTTTTGAGCGTTTTTTTTTTAGATAAACCGTTCAAAAACCGCTCAAACCGCTCATTTTGAAGCAAGATTTTGAGCGTAATTGTCTAAAAAAAACCGCTCAAACCGCTCAAATCTTGCTTCAAATCAGGTTAAAAATCTCGACTCGGGCAGTGCACACTCATCCACTACCCGAGTCGAGATTTCTTTACCATCCACCATCCTTGTTCACTCCTTCCACCCATCTCTCTCTCCCTCTACTCAAGTGCTATGCTATATTTCTCATACTTTTTCATTTACTTGTCCTAGATCTCAACACATCATCACTATCTCTCATTTCCACATGAACTTTTATTACAATATATAGCAACACTTTTCATCTGTTATGTTTCCCTGATTTCCCACAGACCGCCTTGCCTGGTTCACCAGTTAAGCGTACTTCACAGCCGATGAATCGAATTCGATTCTGTTTCCTCTGATTGTCAAATGACATCAAATTGATCAAACTGAAATGACATATGTTTTCACTATTGCAGTGATGTAATTCATTTTCTCCAGCATTAGCGATCATTATATTAATAATAGTCTTATCACAATTTTTAATGTTCGTTTTTTCTATTCATAAGCAATTGCTTTGGAACTCTGTAAACACGGGTTGACCTCCATAGACCAAAAATGCTAGTCATACCATTCCATAAACTAAGTCTATGAAAAAAATTTAGTCATACAAATTGCAAAAATAATTTGCTCAAATGGTGCCTTCTAACTGTCGAAGATTTTTATTCTTGTTTTGATAAAAAAATTTGGTGTAGCGTACTAAAAAAAGAAAAACTTTTGTCAAAAAAATGCTAATCATACAATTTTATATACCCGGGTTGACAAAAAACGATTATCATACATTTTTCATAAATGCAAAAAACGCTAGTTATACTCTTTCATACAATTTCATAGAGTAAAAGTATATGTATGAAAATAGCAAAATAAGCTTTTGTTCCATATATGAAATTGTTTCATAAGCTGTTTTTCCAAACTATGAAATTGTTTGATATGCATTTTTTCCATAAATGAATATTCAAAAAATTTTTTGCTTTCGAAATATTGTGTTTCAACCGAAACACTACCCAAGAATTTTTCATCATGAGAAAACCCAGAGAGTAACTGGCAGTTATCACGCAGATAAACTGCTTTTGGTGGTTTCAGCCATAAAAGTTAATAGTAAAAACATATACCAAAAAAGTAACTTTTTGAAAACGGCTAGATAATTTTTAGCTTGAAAAGTATGATGGTTGAGACAAAAGGCCTGTTTTTTCTACAAATTTATTTTTATTTTAGCAAATGAAACAAAAGATAATAATCGTGTTTATAAAAAAAAACATTTTCATGTGATTTTTTCGGTTTTTCGGGTGAGAAACTCAACCTGGACTACGTTATAGACACAAAAATGTCGACTGTAAATTCTGAAAAATTTTTGAAGGCAACAACAAAAATTTTTCAGTGTTTTTTTTGTGTTATTTGTCAACCGCAAGTTGATTTTTGTGCTCAAACAAACATTTTTTGAAAAAAAAAATATTTTGCATTCAAAATTGAATTTTTGGTGCGTATAACGTAGTCTTGGATATACTAATATTGGATTTTTTTTTATTTTCTCTTAAAAACTTTTATTTCAAAAATTCTTAAAACTCTTCTTTCTTTTGTATGGCATGCTTTTGTATGCCTTGATCAATGTCTGATAATTTAAAATTTCAAATTTTAGAAACAATCATCTGGGAAAATTTTCGCCAAAATTAAAAAGTTAGATATTTTTGTTATATTAATTGTGTAAGACAGCTGCAAACGTCTATTGTTTCTATTGCATTTATAATGCGAGACCGCCAAAAATGTAAAAATGCTAGTCATACACCTTTCATGCAATTTTCTGTAATTATGGAGTTGCATGAAAATTGTATGACTATCATTTTTGGTCAACCCGGGAATATAATCTTTATTAATTCAAACCAGGTAAATTTGTCAAGTTTCAAACTGACTTATTTTAACGCAAAGACTTATTTTCATTTAAGCCCTGAAAGCAATTCCGATTCTAACTGAAAACATAATCTCGGGTTGCAATCAAAGAGAGATAAATTATAAATTCATTTTATTATCAGCATTGTTACAGAAAAAAATCAGCCCTGCTCTGAGATAAATCATAATTTACTCCTTCAGTACTGAAAATTTTTTTTCCTGTTACTGATATGACCACTTCAACATTGATGATTGGAGAGGATGAATTCTGCAAAGTCAGTGTGCAAATTTCCCGAACAGTACTGGAGAAGACCCTACTTATTTCAGCTATATATTCTATAGCTAAAAATAACTATCTTAATTTCTAATTACAATTTAGTATTGGAGGTTTTTGCATCGCCGGTGAAAACTCCGTTGAGACTGTTGAAAAAACAAGAGAGAAAAAAAACGTCTGAAGTATCTGCACAAACTATACCAACAATTGAAGTTTTTCGTCTACAATTTTCAGCCGGAATGACAAATTTATTCGAAGCCAAAGTTCTTTCAAGGAATACGATCGACCAAAAATTCGCCCTCGCAAGGTTAACTTGCGACCCGGTGGTTTCCAACAAGTTCACGTTTCTCGAGACAAAATTGTACAATCCGCGAGCATCAAAATTGCATGAAAATTTGGCGATTATTGAGTCCACAATATTTAAGTCTTTTTGAAGCTAGTCAAAATAATTTGATTTTTTCAAGCCAGGTTTAAAACTTTGTATGCAAAACTGTGACTATTTTCAGAATAAAGTGAGTTTTTTCTTATCTATATCAATTATCTTCCCAACATACCACATCACAGAGAATGTATTCTTTATGCAGATGACACTAATGTTTTTGGAACACTCAACGAAAATAAAGAACTTGAAAAAGATTTGGATTTAAAATCAGAATGGATGGAAACTAATTTACAAAAAACATAAGACAAACATAAATAAAGATTACCAACAGAACAAAAAACTTTGAGAGTTTTACCTGGAACCAAAACACGGTAGTAGTAAAAAGTGCAGTTAAATTTCTGGGATTAATTTTGGATCAAAATGTTACCTTGAACCATCATATTGAATCAGTAAAAATTCGCTCGATTCAATTCCATTTTCTATCGAACAAGACAGTTTATCAGCTCATTTGTTCTCATTAGAATTAACAAGTAGTTTATACAACCAATATACCAATATGGTGATTGTTGCCAAAAAAACCGCTTTAAAAAATTTGCAAGTAATAAGACGAAATAAAGTTGTTCACTTCGTCATTTTCATGTTCTTAAAACAAACTTAGACAAATCGCTCGATACTACTAGAAGGATAAAATCAGTAACAACAAAACCAAATCAACACGAAATAACAACAAAATAATAACTGTACGAATATGGGCACTATATAATTCTCTAATTCATTTCAATAAGAATCTCAGAAAGAAAATTTAATTGAGCTTAAACAGTCTATAGATAACCTTATGCTTAAAATCAGAGATAATTATTTAATTGGTTGCGATTAATTCAACAAATTGTTCTGGTAGAAAAGTTGTGAGATAGTTTTTTTAAAATAAAATCATTGAACCATAAAGCGTACACACAAAAAAACATCCTAGTAATTGAAATAAAGCAAATAATTTAAAATATAAGTTTTAGGTATGAAAACTGTTTTTTGTTACTTTTCTCTGCTCGTATTTGTTTTGAAAATATATTATAAACAGATTCAAGATAACTGAACTGTAGGATTTCGAACTCTCAATTGTTTTTAAACCTTTTTTTTCTGGGTAAATATTTATACCTAGGTTAAACAATCAGGTCCATATACGATAGTATTAAACACAAAAAGTTCTCAGCAGCGCTTCAAAAGGTTAAATCATCTTCTGCGCTTGCTCAAGTTCGTGCTCATTCCATGACAAATTTTTTATTTTCTTGGTTTTTTTGCACTACTTGAAACAAAATGATTCAAGTATTTCTTCTTTATACGAATCTGTAAAAAGGCAGCAGTAGTCTAGGCCATTGTTTTTCATTTTAAAGAACAGCTCTTTTTAAAGGAAAGCTAGGGGTTTATTTGCCTTACATACAATCGAGAAACTTCACCTAAAATATAAAAAAAATATGCAAATGTACACAATTTGGACAATGTGGTACAAACAATAAGATAAATTGAGCCTTCGTACAGGACAGTACTAAGCCAGTTTAGGTTGCAAACAATGAAAAGAGAACAACTTGGTTTTCGGAAAGTCTCCTTCTCTATCTGCACAACAACCGACCGTTCTTGTTTACATTGAACGCAGAGGCGAAGTGGAACGTTGTGAGACCTAATGAAGCACACGCTTGGCAAAGCGAGCAAAGTCATTAGTTAAAAAAACATGAAGAAAACTTGTGAAGACAACTAGATCCAACCACATTATCATAGCACGGAAAATGTATTTGAGGAAAGCCGTTTCAAAGCCGGCAATGGTTTGAGACGTTTGATGAGCAAAAATAAATGATTTTATAAATTATTCAGTCAAATTTTGCCGCTGAAACAAAATATTGATGAAGGAATCCGATTTTGAAACTAAAAGCAGTTACGTTTTGTCGCGCCATTACCGATTTCCTAACTGGAGACCGCTAAGTTAGATTAACTAACTTTTATGAGATGAAGTTGAGATGAACTCAAAAAGTACATACACACCTAAGTGCATATTCGTAAATTCGTAGATATGCATGGAAGCACTTCTGAAAATACTGCAGCGCTTTAAGACTTCTACCTGAAAAAAAAGCAAGCAAAAACATCAAGGCCTAAATAAGTGAAAATCACTTCGTTCTTTTGCGTTTAAGAAAAAGTTAAAACGTTTTAAACACAAAAGAAAAGCGGATTGTTGCAACACTTGCGATTCAACACAAATAAAGCAATGTAAACAATCAGGCTGAAAAAGAGATGAAAGCCACTAAGTGACAAAAAGGAGTCAAAAAAATTTTTGCAAGACAATGCAAAAATTTCTTACATTCGACTCGTGGTCATCGAATTAACTAAGACTTTTCTAGAAAAACAATTACCGCCGTTGAATAACAATTCGAAAAATTCGAAAACCTTATGCGAATGACAACAACGCAGAAAATTTCCAATGCTACAGTGAAATTTCCAAATAATGGAACACTTTTATTTGCGAGTTAATGTTACACTAAGCTGATCACTAGCGAAAGCAACGCAAAATATTGTAACTAGGTCATGTTGGCATCAGACAAACTAATTGAAAAAACGAAACAAAAATATGACTAAAGTAAAAGTTGGTGAATTATCTAAGTGCAGAACGGCTTTAAAATATAAGTGATTTTGGTCAAATATTAAAAATGAACCCATAATTTGGAAAGCAAGCAAACAAAAAAGAGAAAATAAGGCTTCCAAAAAAGTCAACTTCCACGAATCAACAAAACGCAAGATTCGACCAGGAACCAACCCTAGATCGTATGTCTCGACAGTGCGATCTTTATCTCATGAGAAAAGCAGAAAGTCTTGATATCAACGAAATACCATTAAAAATTAAATTATTTGCATAAAGATCTTCAAAGCAAAACTGTCCCACAGTAACTCGATCCCCAGATCAGGCCTCCTTAAGTCGATGTACACCCACTAAAAACAAAAACGGTTTTTAAATCCACCATTCAGAAGTTCATACCTAAAAGAGCTTTGCGAGAAAATCAGGAGCCGAAATTTGGCTAGCAAAAAACCTAGCTCTATCGTTTAAGATACAAAATTGAAATTCAAGCTTTAGCTTATAAGATTATTTAATTTCGTGATTTGTGAACGCAAAAAAGCCGACAAGAATTACGACCAAGTTCATCAAGCTTCATGACAAAAAAATATCAATATCTTAGGTTTTTAAGAAAAGTAGTTTACAGGACAGTCAGTTTATTGTTTCGACCACTGAAAGTGAGATATAACTTGGTGTTCCGGGAACTTTTTCTGTTTATATGCCTAGTAACCAACTGTTCTTGTTTTAAAAAAAATTGCAAGATGAAAGATACCTTGAAAAAAGACGCAGTGGAACCTTGCGCGACCTGCAGTAACATACGCCTGACAAAGCGAACAAAGTCAGTAATTCAAAAAACATGAAAAGATGCGAAATGACAAGATCCAACCAAATTCCCATAACAGAGAAAATCAATTGAAGGAGAATTTTTTATGTTAAATCGGCCTCGACTTCTTGTTGAGCGTCGCTTAAGAAGCAAAAGGATTTTTTATCAAAAATTTGAAAAAAGATCCTCAAAAAAGCTTTCTTTCAATTGATTTTGCGTAATAGGGGAAATTAGTTGGATCTTGTCATCTCGCATGTTTTCTTCATGTTTTTTTTAATTATTGACTTTGCTCGCTCTGCCAGGCGTGTGATACTTCAGGTCGCGCAAGCTTCCACTTCGTCTCTTTTTTCAATGTAACTTTCATCTTTTTAGGATTTTTTTTCCAAGAATTTTTCCGAAATTTTTCCAAAATGTTTTTCAAAAAATTTTCTCCAGGTTTTTTTCGATGCTGTATCATGTTATTTCGTTCTAACAGTAATGTGGAATCTTTCTAACGTTTTTTAAATTTTTGCGTTTTTGGCAAAAATGTCCAAAATTATTCGGAAATGTTCATTTCTGGTATCAAATTTGGTCAGTTTAAGGTTAATGGATTGGCTACTAGGTTCGAGTTACACTAATAAAAATAGTTTAGCATTTGATTTATAAGAACCGAAGATTTCACAAAATTTTCTATTTTGTGTTTTTTGAAAACAAATTTATGACAATTTTGCCTTTTTTCTTGCTTGAATCGGGTTGGTCGCAATCAAGAGTTCGCCCAAAAATTTGCAGTCTGCTTTCAAAGATGTACCGTTGACAACAACATTTTATTCATAATTAGCTCACACAGACAAAAAAAAAGTTTTGGATCGGCCTTACAAGTTTTTGGAGAGTGAAGTTTTTCGAAGCGGTCATTGGGAAGAACTTTCGGGTGTCATCGGGAAAAATTTCGGGTGTCATTAAAAAACACTAGCACAACGACCAAAGTCCACAATACGGACAGCTGAAAAGGCCTCTGTCAGTTTTCGGCTAGCAGAACACTTTTGGCGAACTGGACAATCAGTCAACTCGGCTAATTGTACTCTCTGACGAATTTCAGCCCATTGCACTCTGCCAATCGCAAAATTCAGCCAACTGGACACCACTTTCAGCCAAATGCCCACTTTCGGCCAAACGCTCCCTTTCGGCCAAACGCCCATTTTCGGCCAAACGCTCACTTTCGGCCAAACGCTCGCTTTCGGCTAACTGACACTTTGGACCAAACGTCCACTTTGCCAAACGCCCACTTTCGGCCAAACGCCCACTTTCGGCCAAAACTTGAACTACAGCTGATGACAACCCCTGATGGTGTTGATCGAATTGTGTAATAGTCGAAGTGCTGCTCGAATTGAATTGCTGCTCAATTTTTGGCTCGCGGCACCAAAAATGTGACCGCGCCTACCTCATAAGCCTAAAATATCTCACAAAAAAATAAGTAAAAGATGAAATAACCAAACTGAATTAATTCTGGAAAGGGCATAAATCGCAATATTTGTCGAAATAAGCGGATAAACCATTCAGCAAAATCGGCACATTCACGGCTTAACGTCTTAACTTAACAGCTTTTTGTGATATAAAGTAAATCAGATACAGACGACAATAACCTGTCAGACAAGGCTTTTTGCTATGTTTCATCTTTAGTTTTAGTTATATATACATTTTGGTTCGGGTAACAACCTTGGCTTTTTTGGGGGGCTCGAACCTACGCCGAACCGGTCTGGTCAGTTTTTTAGGCTTTTTTCTCGACCAATGTGCAATTGATCTTAATTTAATTCAAATTATTTGATTCTATAATCTCGCTTAAGGGAGGTTATTTGCGTGGCAACAACAGTCGTTCTGGGATTTGTGGGAAAACTCAGCTCCTTTGTTTGTTATCTTTTTTCACTCAAATGGCTTTGGCTGATACCATATTAGGAAAACTGATTTTATGCCATTTACACTATGCACATGGTATGTTCTCGCTTTTCCATACGGAATGGGGCAAGTAACATTAGTTCAAACTGTTTTATGACAACATTTTGTTATCGGCTCAACTGGCAGTTTTTCTATTTTGTCTTTACAATTCGCCTGAAGGTTTGGAGTAATTTGTTCAAATAAAAAGTGTGAAGTTTTTGTAGATCTATTTTCTGAGCTCCGCTTTGCCTTTTGTGTAAAAATTTTTTTGCATTTTCAGTTTTATAATTGTAGGAGAAAAATAGTTTTCAAATCTGAAAATCTTGTGATTTTTTCTTGGTTCTTTTTTTTCCGGTAAAAAAATTTTAAAAGTGCACCTATTCCAAAGGAAAAGTTTCCATACGTAATAAAAGATATGTGAATGCACTTGATCATATCTAATCAATTCAAACGTATTTGCTGAAAATTAGGTAACTTGTGCTCTCCAGTTGTGAAAGGGGAAATGGAGCAGAAAAAAGTCAACGGTTACTAAAAACTAAAACCAACTTTCGAAACTAGAATATTCAACCTTGAAAATTCAGCCAGGCGTTTCATACTTCATGTCGCGCAAGGTTCCATTTCGTTTCTTTTTTCAAGGTAACATTCATCTTTTTCGGATTTTTTTCCAAGACTTTATTTCGTTACTAACAATACTGTGGCATCTTTCTAACATTTTTTCTCATTTATGCGTTTTTTTGGACTGTTTTGAGAAAATTTGGTCGGTTTAAGGTAAACGGATTGACTACTAGGTTCGAGTCATAGTACGTTACACTAATAAAAATAGTTTAACATTAATTTTATAAGAACCAAAGATTCAACAAAGTTTTTTATTTTGTGTTATTTTTAAAAGTTAAATTATGACAATTTTGCAAATTTTCTTGCTTGAATCGGGCTGGCCGAAATCAAGAGTTCACCGGAAATTTTGCGGTCTGTTTTCAAAGATGTACCGTTGACAATAACATTTTATTCTTAATTAGCTCACACAGACAAAAAAAATTTTGGATCGGTCTTACAAGTTTTTGGAGATTGAGTTTTTGGAAGCGGTCATCGGGAAAAACTTTGGGTGTCAACAAAAACACCAGCCAACGTCGACCAAAGTCCACAATAAGGACAGCTGAAAAAGTGTCTGTCAGTTTTCGCAAACAAAAAAAGCAGATCACTTTTGGCGAACTGGAAAATCAATCAACTCGGCTGATTGCACTCTCAGACGAACTTCGGCCTATTGCACTCTGCCAATTGCACAATTCAGCCAACTGGACACCACTTTCAGCCAAACGCCCACTTTCGGCCAAACGCCCATTTTTGGCCAAACCCCCATTTTTGGCCAAACACCCATTTTCGGCCAAAAAGCTCACACTTTCGGCCAAACGCCCGCTTCCGGCCAACAGAAACTTTGGGCCAAACGCCCACTTTTGGCCAAAACTTGAACAACAACTTTCCGATTGGACACGACTTTTATCCAAGAAGGCCATAAAAGGAAGCTGAAATCTGATTGGATACGACTACAACCCAAATAAGGAAAATCAATTCTGCTTGGCCAAACCCACATAATCGAGTTGAAGGTATCCCTAACTCCTAACTAAAAATCATTTTTTTTTCAATTTAACTACCGTCAACTACTTCCTCTCTCAGCTCTAAATACCTTAATTTCAACTTATCTTCCGTCAGCTACCCCCTCTCTCAGCTCTTTCTTGCTTTTACTCTTTTACTCAATTTTATGCTCAAAATGATCTTCTCAGTGCAAAACAGCAACCTCTGTAGAATTTTCGCCTGATCTAGTACAAATTCAAGTGCGAGAAACAGTGTCTGGATTTTTTCTGACACCAATGGACATCCCAATCCAAGTCTGGCACATGGTGGAAGTGATGCGAATGGACTTCAACGAACATCATATGACACAAGTACCCATGACAGAGAACCGACTTGAAGAAATGCAAATGATGGAGGAAGTTTCTGATCATGTGGGATTGAACTACCCCGAGATTCCTGACTCAAGATTTGTAGCTCAACCAGTCGACGACTTCCTCTTTCCTTGGGAGGAGGCAGGTTCAGCCGAAAACCCCATCACAATAGATGAAGATGAGGGTTTCTCAGAAACAATGACAACTCAAAACACTCCTCCACAACAACCACCAGCAATGGAACCTCGTCCAGCTCTGCGTTCTATAGAGAACCTCCAGAACTCTTCTGCTGCTCGACAGCTCTTTGATTAATTGTTTTCGTAAATAATTGTTGTTTGGTATTATTTTTGTTCTTTGTAATTAATTAATTTCTTCAATTTCATTCTAATTATGAGAATAGATGAGAGGTTCAAAGTAAAAACATTGAAAAACAATTAGAAACTAATTTAGGGCTCCGAACTCACACATATGTTACGAAACTCGAATAATTTTTGCACACATATTCGGAAAAACACTAGAAAAATTGTACACAAGTTAAAAGTTACCTGATGGTTTTTGCATCTTGTACACACTTTTCGCACTTTGTAGAATTGTTGAAACACTTTTCGCATTTCGTCAAAAAAAAGTGAAACACATTTCGCATATTGTCAAAAATATTGAAACACTTTTCGCATTTTGTAGGAAACAAGTGAAACTTTTTTTGGATTTTGTCAAAAAAATTGAAACACTTTCCGTATCTTGTCAAAAATTTTGAAACACTTTTCGGATTTTGTCGAAAAAAGTGAAACACTCTTCACATTTTGTCAAACAAAAAGAAACACTTTTTGCATTTGGAGGAAAAAATTGAAACACTTTTCGCATCTTGTTAAAAAAAGTGAAACACTTTTCGCATCTTGTCAAAAAAATTGAAACACTTTTCGCCTCTTGTCAAAAAAATTGAAACACTTTTCGCAATTTGTCTAAAAAAATTGAAACAATTTTTGCATACGCTTCAAAAAATTGAAAGACTTTTCCCATCTTGCCGAAATAAATCATTACAGTTTTTCTTGCTTTGTTAATTACTAATCTTTATGAAATTTTTATTCAAAATTTAATCCTTCAGAAAACTAATTTTTGCATGTCTGTTGATCAGAAACAATTGAAAACCAAGGTCTTAACATAGGGAATAGCGATGAAAGACATCAATAAAAAAGTTTTCTAAGCAATAAAATAACATGCTTTTTACATTAAAGTTTTGCGTTTTTTGCCTTATCATTTAAGAAAAACCAAGAAAAAACGTGCATTTTACCAGAAACAATCTTGGATTTTTTTTGCATTTTGCAAAACCTCATGAGAGAATTTTTGGTACACGTAAAAAAAATTATTTATATTTATATATTAAAAACTGTTCAGGCTGGAAAAAAATTATTTTTGACAAAATTCTTGTAACAAAGATTGAATTATCATAAAAAAAATTATTCGAAAAAGCCATTCAGAGGGTCTGACATGATTCCTCTGCAGAGCTAAGAAGATGTCTTTTGAATTAATTAGATAATAAAAAAGTAATTCCACCTGAGAAAATGACGTCATTACTCTTTAACTTTTATAGAACAGTAAGAGTTGTGGAATATTTCCACCAGAGAAATTGACGTCATTATTCTTTAAATTCTAGAATCTTCTAATTTATAGAATGTTCAGATTAAATCCTTGAATTTTATAAGAAGTCATTACACATTAACATGTAGATTTTTCTCAATCTTCTAAATTCTAAAAATAATCCTTAAAATTTAACCAATCAGAATTCCAGAACTAACTCTAAGGTGATGACGTTGATAAAAAAATTTGTGGTTTTTAGTTATTTTTCTAGTTTTTTAAATCTAAATCAAGATACGCAACCAAGGTTGTATATAATAGGAATAGTTTTCAAGGAAATTCTTCCCTTTTGAAAAACCTTAGTCAACAAAAAAATCTTATTTTACAAAATCTATCATAAACAATTAAAGTCAATCAAGATGTTGCAAAATTTTTGGAGTTCAGTTTTTATGAGAAATTCAGCAAAATCTACAGCTGAAAAAAAAAATATTTTTTTTTCATTTGAAAATCTCCTACAGTTCAGTTCATTTTACCAACATGAGAAGAATTTTTAGAAGAAACGGAAATCTATCTCAAACTTTGAAACCAATCATAATAGAACGAGCGAGTTACTGCATCCAGTTTGAAATTGGCAGCTAAACTGTCAAGATTCACAAATATAATAAAATCTCCCAAGCTAGTGAGCAAATTATCATAGATCTTTCGGTTTGGAGAGAACTCGACAGTAGAAGAGTTAGAGAATTTAGAAAAGAATTGGCTATGTCTAAGTCACCTTCGAGAAAAAAGTACCGGTTTTCATATTATTCAAATGGAAAATATTTTGATGAAGTTGTGGATCTGGGATACGGAAATAGTTTTCATTTGCTGACAAGTGAACATTTACTACAAATGACTGTTTTTGAAAAAATGGTTGAATTGGACATCTTCTACAGAGATCCGAAGAAGTGTTTCAGTCCCTTAAGAACTTCCATACATGATTGGCCAAAAAATGAAACAATTCGTGATAGAAGGTACAAGAAAGAAAAATTGAAGTTTCAACATGATAACTTAGCTCTGTTTAGAAGAAAACATGGTGTGGCACATGAAGAAGAAAGTGGCAAGGAACTCGAAAATTTACTCATTTTTTAATTTTTGACAAATTTTTTCAAGTTTCCCATTGAATTGTAATTTGGTCTTTTTCATCATTTGAATAAAGTGTTCCTGAACAAAAGCTTAGTTTTTAAAGATTTATCAGTATAAATTTTTAAGAGCACATTTGAAAACAATTGATCATTTTATCACAAAGCTTACATAATCACTATGCACAGAACCATGACAATCAATAAAGCAATCAATAATCTTGAGCAAATCAGATTCATCTTTTGAGTTTTGAGTTTTTCGAATTCTGAAACGCTGAACCAAGAGTTTGTGTGGAAGCGAGTTTCTGGTTGGAACATAAATAATGTCTCTTGAGTTTTTTCCGAATTAGTCGTTTCTTTGCAATACTAGGCATCTTCTCGGTTCCCTTCCATCGTAAGTTATGTTAAACTGCTCGTCTAAGCTGGTTGAACATTTCTCTGCTTGACGTAACAATAGTTGAATAGAATCTGTGTTTGAACAAAGTGTAAAGACAGTCAATTACTTGATACGTATATACATATTTATCTAATCTCTGAAAAATTTGGCTAAGAGATATTCCTATTAAAACCAAATGGAACTTACAATTTTCCAAAGAACATAAAGATTTGTGGGTAGAGACACAATAATCATGTGTTACTATGTATTTTTCGTAAAAATCATTAGAAACGGAAATAAATAGCGATTTTTTATCAATAATCTGAATAACTGCTGGGAAGAGCTTGACACATAGCAGCAGCCATTGGGAAGAATGATTTTTGCTGAGGATTGTGGTTTTATATAGGAGAAGTAACGCCTGCGTGATTTCGGTATATGTAAATTTCATACAAAACCTTCCTTATTTGGTTTTACTTCCATATATAGAAATCATGATGAGTCATACTTCTTACTTCCATTTTCATTTAATCACAAAATCATTTTTCTCATTTCTCTTCATCTGATCAGTCTGTTCTTCAAAAATGTACTCAAAAAAAAACTCTAGTCCCAATTATATTGAGTTCTCAAAAAATCAAACAAGAATTGGGAGATTTGTTTGGTTCCAAAAATCCTACAAGGGGAAATTTTATTTTGAGCCCTGCTTTCAACTATTAAAAATTAACGATTTGGGCGATTTGAAAAGTCCCAACAAGTCTATCTTAGTGAAAAAGAAGGTGAAGCATTATCGGCGACCCGGAATACTGCTATTCACGATGCTGAAAACCTTGGACTCGTACCTATATATGAAGCCAAATCTGGCAAAGAATCAACTATGGATCAGGAGCTGGAGATCTGTAATAGAGTATATGAAATAGCAACATACAACATGAGGAGGGGGTGTGTCACAATCAAGAAGTGCAGTGTGAACAAGCGACCCTACATTCAGATTCGACTCTTTACTGCAAAAGAGAATGAAGCAATAAAACAAGTTGCCAATGTCAACTATACTTTGAACGAATTCAAAGAACTGTCCCAAATTTTGGGAGACTTTACGTTTGTTGATAATTGTAAGCCTCAGTAAAGCTTTGTGATGTTTTGTATGTTGGTTAACAGAAATATTGTTGGTTCAAAACTACCTTTTGTCACTGAAGTGCACATTTGAAGCTGGGATATCTGAGGAAAAGATAGACAAAACATAAAAATTTAATCAAAATTGACATGAAACACTATCCAATTATCAATAGATTTTCCAGTATTTGTTAAGTAAATTACAGAAAAATTTAGTTAATTACTGCTTTTATCAAAAGTTAAGTAAAATTTGTCTTATTTGAACAAATTTACAAACAAAATGTATAGTTAGTTGTAACATTATCATTGTTTTTCGAAATTCTGAATTTCTTTGGTTGTTTTCAATTGCCTTAATTTGAGGTTTTGATTGGCTACATGAATTTACTTAATACTAATCAGTCTCTAAATAAGGGGAAAATTTTTTATGTTGATTACAAAATAAGTAAAAATGGTTGAACAACTCGACTTTTTCAAGTTTCTATGTTAATTTTAGTGAGAAATATGTTTTTATCAAAAGCGTTTTCAGTGTCTAAATTGATTATTTATCAGATTTTAAGGGTGAACTACTACAAAAAACAAAAAGATGTAGATTGTATTAGTTTTAACTTGTAAAGAAACGCAGAAACTTCAATAATTCTGTTAAAAAGATGAAGAAGACATTTCAGAAAAGAAGAGTACTGCCAGACTTATCAATAATGTTTTTATTTAGAAGAACTAACTCAAATTTTCTACTTTACAAGTATTAGTTTTAACTTGTAAAGAAACGCAGAAACTTCAATAATTCTGTTAAAAAGATGAAGAAGAGATTTCAGAAAAGAAGAGTACTGCCAAACTTATCAATAATGTTTTTATTTAGAAGAACTAACTCAAATTGAGTATTCGATCAGTAAAAAACGAAAGAATGGAAAAGTCTGTGAAACAAATATTGGAGATAAGGAATATCATTTCGATTACTGTTTTGAATTTGATACAAACGAAAAATCTAGATTTGTCAGATGTTCTTTTAATCGATTATCCAAATTTAAAAAACATCCGGTTGTTTATATTACAATATACCAGAAAGAAAGCAACAAAAATGTATATTTCGGTAATTTTTCTTTTCACTGGTTAGAAATAGAACAAATCAAAAAAATTTTGATTGAGCATCGAAAAAACAATATAAACCAGACAAGAAATCTCCTTTATCTCACTTTGATGTCAATTGTATTTGTTAGTTAGTTATGTTAGAACAATTCAATTAAATTGATTGATTAGGAAATTTCGTAAACATAGTTTGGTCCTGATCTACAAAGTTTTTTAAAATTTGTGAATACTTCATTCTGATTGGTTACTACCACAAATACTACCTGTGAAGAAATCCTTGATATCTACAAACGATATCAAAATTGTTGAAAAACCAATGAGAAGTAGAACTCAATTTTGATTGGTTGACACAAAATTTATTGAAAATTCGATGACCATTGAAAATCGATTCAGATTGATTGATAGCAAAATTTTGAAAACTCCATGATTAGATTGGATAAATTTTGTTTTAGCTAGACTAAATACTAAATCTATTCTGATTTTCTTTCACGTTAAAAGCAATTGGTTAAGAAATTTGCTTTTTTTATTCATTTTCATTCATTTTTTGAGGTTATTCAGTTTTTCTTTTCTAAAAATTTGGGACATTCTAAATCTCCCATTTTTTCTTTTTCTACTTATTGAGATGCCCTCACTGAATAGAAACGAAAGAATTGCATGTCTTGAATGTGGAAGAGAAAACACTCGCTTACACGCATCAAGACATCGAAAGCACTGTGGCGTTTTAAAGTGTTCCAATTGTTACTTTTATACATATAGCAGCGAGGAACTTACTAATCATATCAAGAAGAAGCAGTTTCAACATAATGTTAAATTATGTGCTCAGCAGTCTCAAAACACACTCCAAGAGAAGGTAAAATTGATATATTTTTAAAAAAAACATAGTAGAAAATACTTTGAATTATAATTTTTTACTGAATCTGAAAAGACTATACACTAAATTTGAAAAACTTCTGGTAAAAAATTTACAGTTTTATCATCATTTTTCTTTTTTTTGTCATATTCAAAGGTTCTGATTGATGATAAAACCAGCAAAAACCGAGTTCAAATTGTCTTGAAACTTTCAGTGGAAATCGATCCGAAAATCTTCCATCTACTGTAAAAACTCCATGGGTTGCCATAAATTTTGTACAGTTATAGGTCGAGAAAATAATTTGAAGTTTTTTTAAAAAGGATTTATGGTTTTAATTCTGCTTCGGATTAATGAACGTTCGTTGAAATGATACATTTTTCCCTCTAAAACTCAATTTTCAAATAAAACTTTGTTCGAATTTGATTAAGCTGGAAGATAGTAGATGAAGCAGAAACTGAGAAAAAATCAAACTGAGATAGAAACTCAATTTAATTCATTAGGAGTTTAGAGATTTTTTTATTAAAATCTAGCTTATATATTACATCTTGAGAAAAAATCCAACATTAAAGTGTAATAATTGGAATTTTTTTTATCATTTGATATACTAGGTTAACTTATATAAAAATTCAGATTTTTTGAAATTTTTTTGTTTTTGTGAAGTAAACCCAACTCCAACATCTTTTGGAAGATGATACATG